>NW_016814421.1:987839-1011499 GCF_001698545.2 Rhinopithecus bieti | reverse complement strand
TTATACATGATATAAATGATGAATTGATGGGTGCTGACGAGTTGATGGGTGCAGCACACCAACATGGCATAAGTATACATATGTAACAAACCTGCACGTTATGCACATGTACCCTAGAACTTAAAGTATAATAAAAAAATAAAAATAAAAAAAAAATAAATTGGAAAATCTAGAAGAAATGGATAATAAATTCCTAGACACACACAACCTACCAACATTGAAACATGAAGAAACCCAAAATCTGAATAGACTATTTTACAAGAAATGAGATTGAAGCTATAATAAAAAGCCTCCCAGACAAGAAAAGCTCAGAACTTGATGGCTTCTGATATCATTTGGCTGTGTCCCCACCCAAATCTCATCTTGAATTTCCATGTGTCGTGGGAGGGACCCAGTGGGAAGTAATTGAATCATGGGGGCAGGTCTTTCCCATGCTGTTCTCATGGTAACGAATAAGTCTTACAAGATCTGACGGTTTTAAACAGGGGAGTTTCCCTGCGTAAGCTCTCTTCTCTTGTCTGCCACCATGTGAGACATGATTTCACCTTCTGCCACGATTGTAAGGCCTCCCCAGCCATGTGGAACTGTAAGTCCGATAAACTTCTTTCTTTTGTAAATTGCCCAGTCTTGGGTATGTCTTTATCAACAGCATGAAAATGAACTATTACAGCTTCATTGCTGAATTTTACCAAGCACTTAAAGAAGAACTAATACCAATCCCACTCAAACAATTCTGAAAAATAGAGGAAGAGGGAATACTTCCAAATTCGTCCTATGAAGCCTAGCTTGATACCAAAAGTAGACAAAGACATATCAAAAAAGAAAACTATAAGCCAATATCGCTGATGCATATTGATGAAAAAATCCTCAACATAGTATTAGCAAACCAAATTCAACAATATGTTAAAAAGAGCATCCATCATGACCACGTGGGATTTATCCCTGGGATGCCAGGATGATTCAACATACATAAATCAATCAATGTGATACAACATATCAACAGAATGAAGGAAAAAATATATAATTGTTTCAATTAACAATGAAAACGCATTTGATAAAATTCAACATCCCCTCATGATAAAATAAAAACCCTCAAAAAACTGTGTATAGAAGAAACATACCTCAACACAATAAAAGCCATATATGACAACCACAGCTAGCATCATACTGAATGGGAAAAAACTGAAAGCCTTTCCTCTAAGATTGGGAATACAACAAGGATGTCCCCTTTCATCACTGTTATTCAACATAGTACTGGAGGTCCTAGCTGAAGCAAAAAGACAAGAGAAAGAAATAAATGACATCCAAATTGGAAAGGAAGAAGTCAAATTATTCTTGTTTGCAGATGATATCATCTTATATTTGGAAAAACCTAAAGACTCCACCAAAAAATTATTTGAACTGATAAACAAATTCAGTAAAGTTGCAGGATACAAAATAAACATAAAATATCAGTAGTGTTTCTATATGCCAGCAATGAACAATCTGAAAAAGAAACGAAAAAAGAAATTCCAATTACAACAGCTGCTAATAAAATAAGACACCTAGTAATAAACTTAACCAAAGAAATGAAAGATCTCTACAATGAAAACTATAAAACACTGATGCAATAAATTGAACAGGACACCAAAAAATGGAAAGATATTCCATGTCCATGAATTGGAATAATCAATATTGTTAAAAAGTCCATACTACCCAAAGCAACCCACAGATTCAATGCAATCCTTGTCAAAATACCAATGATATTCTTTACAGAAATAGAAAAAACAGTACTAAAATTTTTATGGAACTACAAAAGACCCAGAACAGCCAACGCCATCTGAGCAAAAGAACAAAACTGGAGGAATCATATAACCTGACTTCAAATTATACTACAGAGCTAGAGTAACCAAAACAGCACAGTACTGCCATAAAAACAGACACATAGACCAATAAAACAGAATAGAGAATCCAGAAATAAATCCATATATCTACAGTGAACTCATTTTCAACAAAGGTGCCAAGGAACATACATTGGGGAAAAGACAGCTTTTTCAGTAAATGGTGCTAGAAAAACTGGATATACACGTGCAGAAGAATGAAACTAGACCCCTATCTCTCACTATATACAAAAATCAAATCGAAATGGATTAAAAACTTAAATCTAAGACTTCAGACTATGAAACTACTGAAAAAAAAACATTGGGGAACCTCTCCAGGACATTGGATTGGGCAAAGATTTCTTGAGTATCTTTGCACAGGTAACCAAAGCTAAAATGGACAAATAGTGTCACATCAAGTTAAAAAGCTTCTGAACAGCAAATAAAACAATCAGCAAAGTGAAGAGACAACCCACAGAATGGGAGAAAACATTTGCAACTATCCATTTGACAAGGGATTAATAACCAGAGCATATAAGAAACTCAAATCAATAGGAAAAAATGTAATAATCCAATTAAAAATGGGCAAAAGACCTGAATAGACCATTTGCAAAAGAAGACATACAAATGGAAAACAATTATATGAAAAGATCACCATCATTCATCATCAGAGAAATGCAAATCAAAATTACAATGAGACATAATCTCTCCCCAACTAAATAGCATTTATCCAAAAGATAGGTAATAATGATTGCTGGCAAGGATGTAGAGAAAAGGGAACCCTCACACACTCTTGGTGGGAATGTGAATGAGTACAGCCACTATGGAGAATAGTATGGAAGTTTCTCAGAAAACTGAAAATAGAACTACCATATGATCCAGCAATCCCACTGCTAGGTATATTCTTTTCAAAAGATTTCTTTTCAAAAGAAAAGAAATCAATATATCAAAGAGATACCTGCACTCCATGTTTACTTCAGCACTATTCACAAGAGCCAAGATTTGGAAGCAACCTGAGAGTCCATCAACAGACAAATGGACAATGAAAATGTAGTACATATACACCGTATAATACTATTTAGCCATAAAAAGAGTGAGATCTTTTCATTTGCAACAACATGAATGGAACTGGAGGACATTAAGTGAAATAAGCCAGGCACAGTAAGACAAACTTCACATGTTCTCACTCACTTGTGGGAGCTAAAAATGAAAACAATTGATCTCATGGAGATAGACAGTAGAATGATGTTTACTAGAGGCCGGGAAGGGTAATGGGGGGAGGGGAAATGGGGGTGGTTAATGGGCACAAAGATGTAGTTAGAATGAATAAGATCTAGTATTTGATAGCACAACAGAGTGATCACAGTTTTAAAAGTTATTATACATTTTTAAATAACTGAAAGTATTAGCAGAATGTTTGTAACACAGAAAAGGATAAATGTTTGAGGTGATGGATACCCCACTTTTCCTGATGTGCTTATTAGACATTGCATGCCTGTATCAAAATATCTCATGTATACCATAAATATATACACCTATCACGTACCCATAAAAATTAGAAATAAAAAAATTTCAAAAGAAAATTATTTTAGGATTGTCAGATACAATACAGGATTTTAGGATTGTCAGATACAATACAGAGCACCGTCTGGTAAAATTTGAATCAGATATACAAGGAATAATATTGCATTGGACACACTTAAATTAAAATTTTATTTGTTGTATATCTGATATGAAAATATACCCAGGCTTCCAGTTATTTATATGTACGAAATCTGATAATCCCACTAATTTATAACATTATTTAGCATAGATGTGAAGGAGCAGGACAGACACAGGAGAGTTAAGTTTTTATAAGGGAGAGAGATATATATAAATACACAGATATTAAGCCTAGAGGTGCTAAAAGTGGAAGAGAAATCCAGAAAGGTAACCTTATAAGGCTTGAAAATAGAATTTATCTAGTTCACAATTTTGTTCATGTCTGGCAGTGAAAAGACCACCGTGCTTTTTCCACCTAAACTGCATCGTTCTTATATTCCCAAATGTCCTGTGTGTAGTGATGTGCTCTTTTAAAGGTTAAGGTTAGAAAGCCACCCTTAGGGAGAAGGAAGAGGGACATGAAGTATTGCTATCGATGATGTCCTCAAATCCTGGCTTCTCGACTCCCAATCTGGGACATTTGGCTGTTTTCACAGGCAGAAAATGTTCCTCATCCAATTAAATAAAATGAAGCAGAAGCCAGGTGGAATGCTTCCAGTTAAATACTTGCTCCTCTTATCTTCTCATTCACACCCTTCCCCTCATTATCACAACTGAGCACATCAAGCACACGCTCTGTTTCTAATAAAGATGTTCCCACTGTATTCCTAATGAAAATAGTGCACAGATAATAGCCTCTTTCCTTTATGAAAGATAGGAGTGACACTGAAGCCCCAGAGGTTCCCGGAAAAGCTGGTGAGTTCCCCTCATGAATTCCTCGGTTATAGTGAGGAGAGAGGAACGGGGTGTTTACAAATTCCTTTATTAGAAACGCAGTTCTGTTGACATCATCTGATTCCAATTTATCTAATTTTTAACAGAGTCATAGAGAACTTATCTTCATTCAGAGCCTTATTAGAAGTTAAATACACACACAATCAGAACAGGTTATCAAAATCTGAACCTTTAGTGACACCTAATTGGGCCAGGTTGTCAGCTCTTCAACATAAGCAAAGAGTGAAGTGCATTGATTCAAAAAAGGAAAACAAATTGGAACAAACAACCCAAAGTGTTGCCCATATTTATGAGCCATGTGGTTTATTATATATATATAAAAAAGCCAAGCCCAAAATATGAAGTGACTGTGTTACTTGCAAAACAAAATGTTACCTGTGCAGGAAAACAGAAGAAGGCTTCTTATAGAATTAATGATTCATTTGCAAGCAGAGTTTTTTTTTTTTTCTTTTTCCTAATCCAAATGGAGAAGATTGGGACATATGTGGGAGGTGGAAGCACGTGAAACCATCTCCATTTTATCCTATTTTTAGAATAGGAGATGAAATCACTCGGGGAAGTGGGAAAAAGCCAAAGTACATCATTTGGTGTAGTTTTGCTTTGACTTCTAGTTCAATGACTGTTTCTGACACTGTTCTAGAGTATTTAGAGATAATGTTCCTCCAAATAGACTTTGAAACTTTTTTCCTAGTGCTACAAAATAATTACTTCAAAAAATATTTAAAGGCTGATATTTGATTTATGGATATATATACACACACATTATATATACTATCATATCATATATGAGATATGTCATGCATATGTAAAGATGACTCTCAAATTTCCTAAATAATAAGAAGTTTTAAGTGGTGACATTCACCTTAGATTAACTGATCCACCAGCCAAGTCCATTTGGCTTTTTAATATCCTTAATGTGAAAGAGATTTTCTCTCTTTTTATTTCAGCCTGTGTATTTCTGTTCCAAAATAGATACAGTTTAGTTAAACTAACTTCCTGTGCCCTGCTGGGGGTCTGTGTGATGAGAACTATTTTACCCAAACTTAACACAATTACCCTGCTGCTGGTCATGCAAGGCTGGAGTAAACAAAAACATTAAGGGGAGTTAGGATGTTATTAGCCAAGTGTTTTCCTCCATTTCTGGGTATGTGTTGAGGCAGCCACCCAACCTGAATAAGATCAGATGTATTTAGGCACATTTCTTAAACCAACAGACAGCAACATTCAATGACTTAAAAGTCTTTTTCCTTGACATCACTTTTGGGTTTAAAAAACAAGGACTTCTGCTTTTATCATGAATTACTATTATGTAAACAGCATCATATTGTAAACCATGTTTGACATGATTGCAAGGTTAGATATACATCATCCTTTTTAAAGAGCGACAAAAATGGAGTTGATTTGAAATCACCACAGAAATAAATATCAACATTATTTGCTTTCTTCTGAAATTCATTCAACAAATATTGATGAGTTGCCTACTATGTGTAAGTCATTGGGCAAGGCTCTTGGGAGATTAAGAAATGAAATTTCTATGAATGATTATGGCTGTACTTTTATGGAATGTTGACCTCCACATATGTTCATTCATTTATTCAACATTTCTGGGGTGTCTCATATGTGTTAATTCTAGGCAAACTGAGGCATTGACAAATTCTAGAGTTCCTGCATCATAAAATGAAAATGCATGTAAGCTATGGTGTGTTACATTTACCCGCTGACCTAGCAGGCTGGTCAACCTGGAGTCTAATCCAGTCTTCCCAACAGTTTTCTGCTTAAGATCCATGGAGCAGTTCATTTTTTACAACTGAATTCTAACTGATACAAATGTGTTTTATTATATTATAATTTGAAATCTATGAATGAAATACACAGCAATCCTCTATTTCATTAAGCAGAATATTATATTAACTAAAAATGCTGAACAAAAGCATTTATTCTCTTCCGTGTATCACATAGACGTTCATCTTACTCCAACAAGTTGTGTTTCTTCATACCTCCTTTTCTTTGAGCACCCTGAACTTCCAACAAGTAATAAGCCCTCTGGCTGAACACCATTTTCCCATGTTGAAATTTTATTTGCTTTTTAAGATGCAACTCAGAACTTCTTCATCTTTGAAACCATTTCTGACCCTGGCTGCAGTCAAAATTGATGGCTCCAGTGCCATTGATTGATATGCTCACATAGCACCCTCTGTTAGTCCATTCTCACACTGCTGTAAAGAAATACCCGAGACTGGGTAATTTATAACGGAAAGAGTCGGTTCTCACACTGCTATAAAGAAATACCCAAGACTGGGTAATTTATAAAGGAAAGAGGTTTAATTGACTCACAGTTCCACATGGCCGGGGAGGCCTCAAGAAACTTAGAATCATGGCAGAAGGGAAAGAGTCACGTCTTATATGGCAGCAGGCAAGAGAGAGTATGCAAATCCCAGGGGCAACTGCCATTTATAAAACCATCGGATCTTGTGAGAACTCCCTCACTATCACGAAAATAGCATGGGGGAAACTGCCCCCACGATCCAATCATCTCCCACCAGGTCTCTCACTCAACATCTGGGAATTACAATTCAAGAAGATATTTGGGTGGGGACACAGAGCCAAACCACATCACACCCTTTCGGACCTCTACTTTGTATCTTCACTGTACCTCACCTGATATTGTTCTGATAGAGGCACTGCAAACAAGAAGTTATGTTTTCTCAAAAATTAGAGTCAGTCCATTGATGTAGTAGTTGAATCTCACTCCCAATACCTAAAACTGGGACCAAAATCTTTCACCTGAAACTCTAGAAACAATTGAGTTGTCTCTGGTTGGGAAGGAAGAGAGGAAGATTTAAGGAGCTAGAGACAAAGGCTTCAGAGCTGCTGCTGATCCTGTTATTTCACCCCTGATTCTGGTAACAGGGTTCTTGCCTTGGGCCTTTTGGCAAGTCACCTTCCTGCTTGTGCAGCAATTGTATAAGGAGTGAGTTGCAGCCTTATACCCTGAATTCCTATGAGGCAGTGATATCTCCCATGTTGACTTATCCTCATTCTAATCCTCTTCTTTGCTCCTTCCTTCATGGGAACTTCTATCTTAGCATGTATACACATTCTATCATATTATTATTATTTGTTACTGGTGATCTTCTATGTAGACTTAAAGGTAAGGGCTCTGACAATTAAGTTTGTAGCTTTTATGTGTAGCAGATAAAAATATTCATTAAATAAATGATCAAATATAATACATTGCAATATGTTTTATATGACTCAATATATGTGACTGGAATCTTCTCCAATCAACACATTTTTTAAATTTTATTTTTAATTGCCAATAATAATTGTATAAATTTAGGAGGTACAATGTGATGTCTTTATAGGTTTACATTGTGGAATGATTAAATAAAGCCAATTAACTCCTTTACATACTTAAATTTTAGGGACTATTACATTTAAAATCTACTCTTCTAGCAATTTTTGAAGTATACAATGCATTATTAACTAGAGTCACCATACTATGCAATCAATCTCTAAAATTTATTCCTCCTGCGTAACTGAAACTTGGTACCTTTTGCACAACATCTCCCCATTCCCCATCCCCTTCAATCAGCCTCTGGTAACCACCTTGCTACACTCTATTTCTATGAGTTTGACTTTTAGATTCCACATGTAAATGAGATTGAGTGGCATTTGGCTTTCTGTATCTGGCTTACTTCACTTAGCATAATGATCTCAAGGTTCATCCACAGTCTTACAAATGACAGAATTTAAAGTTTTAATCATATTTTAAAGTTTAATCATATTTCATTGTGTATATACACCACAATTTCTTTATCCATTCATCCACTGCCAACCAACAAATATTTCTGGATCACCTGCTATGGACTCAGTTTCCTAGGACACAGATTCAATTAAACCCATTTATTGAGGCATTTAAAAACTGCTCTTAAGTCAAATCATTAAAGGCTCTTAAATATTTTATCTACTTTATAATGGAAAATTTGTTTGTCTTCAACAATGGCTATAAACATCTTAAGGGCATTATTATATTTACCATTAATATTTCTACAAAAAATTTATAATATAATTTACCGTCACAATGCCTGACACAAAAGAGGATCCAAGAAGAGAAAAACGGGAATAATCGTTTAGTTATTTTAAGATTCATTCATGTTGAAGCACATATTAATGGTTCATTTCTTCTTATTGCTGAGAAGATTTCAATTATACTCATATATATATAACACAATTAGTTTGAATATTTGGATTGTTTCCAGCTTTGGGTTAACAAATAAAGCTGTTATGAACCTTTGTTTACAAGTCTGTAATTTCTCTTGGGTAAATATCTAGGAGTAGAATTCCGGATCATACGGTAGATTTATGTGTAACTTTTTAAGAAACTTCCAAAGTGTTTTCCAAAGTGATTGCACCATTTTACCTTCCCACCAGCAGTACGTGAGAGTTCCATTTGCTCCACATCCTCATCAACACTTGTTTTGGTCAGACTTTTTAATTTTAGCCACTCTAATTGTATAATGGAATCTCCCTGGGGTTTAAGTTTGCATTTCCCTAATAACTAATGAGGCTGAGTATCTTTTCAAGTGCATAATTACCATTATATATATTCCTTGGTGAAAATTTTCTATTCAAATATTTTGCCAGTTTTTTACTGCATTATTAATTACCAATAACAGTTGACAGTTGATTATATGGATACAAAGCCTTTATCAGACACAAAATTCAGAAATATTTTCTTCCAGTTTTTGGCTTGTCATTTCATTCTCTAATGGTGTCTTCTGAACAGCAGAAGTTCTGAATTTTGATGACGCCTAATTTATCTTTTCTTTTCAATGGACAATGTTTTTGCCTAATCCAAGATCAAAACAATTTCTATGTTTTCTTCTAGAAGTTTCATAGCTTTAAATTTGATGGTATGTTTTAACTTTGACTCTATGATCCTGTAATCCCAGTACTCTGGGAGGTCAAGATGGGAGGATCACGTGAGGCTAGGTGATCAAGACCATTTTGAGTTAATTTTTGTTTACACTGTGAGAAATGGAATGAAGTTAATTGTTTTGCATATGGATATCTAGTTGTTCCGGCACTATTTGTTAAAAAGACGATCCTTCCTTTACTGCATTACCTTTGAAATATTAAGAAAATTAATTGATCAAAATGTGTGATCCCATTCTAGAAACTATACTCTGTTCCTAACATAAAAATTATTTGTTGGTAATTAATAATTCAATAAAAAATACAAAAAGTACCAACCTACTTTTTGTTTTGGGGTGTGTGTGTGTGTGTGTGTGTGTGTGTGTGTTTCTGTGTGTTTTGTTGAATGCCTAGTAATTTTTCTTAGATGCCACTCATTACAAACTTAATCATGTTGGGTGCTGGGCATTTTGTATTTCTATAAAAATTGGGAAGGGGCTTTGTTTTGAGATATGATTAAGTTACTTAAAAAGCTAAATACCTTGGGGTCTTCCTTTGGAGCTTAGTTAGGTGTAATTAGAGCAACATTTAGTCTCAGGATGATTTTGTCCGGGTACTGACCCCCTGAATTATGAAGTTGTCCGCTCTGGTTTGGGGGAACAGATGCTAGACCAAGCCCCACATGAGCTCTGAAGATTGTTCCCTTTACTCTTATCCAGTAGTTCTTTCCTCAGCTTCAGATAAGTTTCTTCGCATGCACAAACTGATCAGTACTCAGCTGAAGATTCAAGAAAGACCTTCTGCAAATTTGCAAATGTCTCCCTCCCTTTTTTCCCCCGTCCTGTGTTCGGGTCCAGTCACATTGGCCTCCCTGGATTCTTAACTCCATCCACCGAACTCAGGGAGACAGTCAGGCTCTCCCAGGCTCTTGCAGCCTGCAGCATGCCCTGCAGACAATATCAAGGCAATACACTGAGGCAATCACCTCACCTCATTTGTTCCACACACTCAGAGAGCACTGTCTCATTATATAGAGTATATAGTATATAAAGCATTATATAGTATATAGAGCACTGTCTCAATTATATAGTTAATGTGTTCAAAATTACTGTTTTCCATATTTTGTCTAGTTTTGTTGTTGTTGTTTTGTTTTGTTTGTTTTTTTGAGACGGAGTCTTGCTCTGTCACCCAGGCTGGAGTGCAGTGGCACAATCTCAGCTCACTACAACCTCCACCTGCTGTGTTCAAGTGATTCTCTCAGCCTCCCAAGTAGCTGGGATTACAAGCGTGCACTACCACTTCCGGCCAGTTTTTGTATTTTTAGTAGAGATGGGGTTTCACTATGTTGGCCAGGCTGGTCTCAAACTCTTGACCTCAAGTGATCTGCCACCCTCGGCCTCCCAAAGTGCTGGGATTACAGGCATGAGCCACCACGCCCAGTCTATTTTTTCTAGTTTTCAAGTTATTGCATGTGGGATGGTTAAGTCTGGTCCCAGTTACTTATTCTTGACTGAAAGGAAAATTCCTCATATTATTCTACAAGTCATTTGTCTCCCGCATTCAGGTGCGTTTATAGTGTTTTACATTAACATTATTGTTACTCATATCTGGGGTTTACAACCAGAATTACAAATTTATTGAGATTAAAATATCTTAGAAATCACTTAGTCTGTCTTTATGCATGTGGAAAATGAAGAGCAGGCAGACAAAGCTGTTACCTGTGGAGAGTGTCCAGGTTCTTGTAGTCTTCCACAAAGAATTGGACAAAAGGCACAAACAAAGCAAGGAAAGAATAAAGCAACAAAAGCAGAGATTTATTGAAAACGAAAGTACACTCCACAGGGTGGGAGCAGGCTGAGCAAGTGGCTCCAGAGACCGGTTACAGAATTTTCTGGGACTTAAATATCTTCTAGAAGTTTCCCATTGGTTATTTGGTGTACACCCTATGTAAATGAAGTCATTGGTCAGTCTGTGGTCAGTCTGATTAGTTGTTGGAGGGGGCCAATCAGAGGCTGAAACGAAGTTACAAAGTTATACCCTATGCAATCAACTGATTGGTTGTGGAAAGTAACCAATCAGAGGCTGAAGTGAAGTTACAAAGTTATACTCCTATAAAAATGAAGACTTGGCCCACAACCAGCCTGATTGGTTACAGGAGCAGGAGGGGAAAAAACAGAGGTACTTTCAAGTTTTCATCTGCTGCACAGAAAAGGGGGAGGTTCAAAGGGAATAGCCTCTGGTCCTTCTGTTACATGGGCTTGGGAAGTTGGGGCTTTCTTTTTGGTTTAGTTCTAGGAAGTCAGTGTGAATTGGCCTTAGGTTCCCTAACTCCAGACTCTATTCTCCTGCTTCAAAGTGGCATCCCCAAGGGCACAGAACTGCTCAGTGGCAGTGAAGTCAATAATAGACCTTAAGCCAATTGGTGCTTGGCCTTGGGCTCACCTGTAACCTACACAGTGTTATGAGGTTCTCTTTCTTCTGTCTGAAAACTGCCATTGAGCTGACGGAGGCTCCAGATTTCTAGTCCAGGTTAGGATCACTGACATACTGAAAGTTTCAGTCTAATTTTAAAATGTGCCAAATGCTTTGTCCTTAATGTGAGATAAAGATACTTAACCGTGACGGAAAGACAAAGAGTCCCACCTTTCAGAAGGAAAAGTTGTGAAAGCAGAGGCCTGACTGGGGGTGCTCATGTGTCCCAAGACCCTTTATTGTACTTTGCCCCATGGAATGTGTGTGGTGTCACTGCTCACTTCATTGTATCCGAACGCTTATCTTTATGAACCCAGTTTGTCACCTTTGACCTTCTGACCTCCTCACTTTGGTCTTTGCCACTGGCAAATGAATATGGGTAAGTGGTAAGAAAAGACAGAGAAAGTCTTCACTTCTACTAAGAATTTTTTTTTTTTTTTTTTGAGTGATGGGGAGACAACAGATTTATTTCTCCATAATCATAATTTTACAAAGACTACAGCTTCAATAAATGAATTGTCTTCTGGAACATTTCTGATATCACAAGAAATTATATCATCTGGCAGATTTCTTTTGGGATATGTCACTTGATAATGACTATTTTTTCCCCTTTTATACCATGTACTTTCTTCAGGTTATGCAGGCTTTTTAGTATAAATACCGTATAAAATAAAATATACCAGGAAGAAATTTTTATCTCCCTGTGTGTCAAGAAACCTCTGATTTCTTATGTTTACTCTACACAATCTTGCAGAAGTTACTTTACCTCATATAAAGTTAATTTAATTTTCAGTTAACTTAAGCTGTTGTAAATGGTAATTCCCACTTGCTCAAAGGAAATGTTTCAAGAATCAAAGAGTTATGGTTAGAACGAGGCTGTGATGACATAAAAGTGTGAGGCATAAAGAAAAATGAGTGCAAGGAAGCTCTGGTAGAATTTACCTAAGTATGCCTCGTCGTGGGGACTCCATCATCAGGTCAGTGGATACATTCGTTGTTAAACCGAGTACCAAGTGTATACAGAGGTTTTCATTTATTTGTGAAGATCATTTTGGTTATTTAACTCTATACTTTGTGAAATTTTGCTGAACCACTAAACTATATTAAGGTAGTCTGCTCTCAACTAACAGGTTTTAATGTATAAATAATGTGTCCTCATTGCAGTATTTTTAGCTGTCTCTGCCCAGAAAAGGCAATTTTGTGAACTAGTTTGAGTGCATTGTACGCATGGTGAGGGGGATATAGCAATAGTCATTTCAAGGCTCCTACCCATATAATGATTCTATGGCAATAGAGCTTATAAAATTAACGTAGAAGGCTGCAATCTCTTCTAAACAGTTTGCACAAAATGAGATTGTCTGTATTTTGCACAAATCACCACCAAAAAGTCACAGAGTAAATGTTAACATTATTTAAAAGTGGGATATAGATAGATAGATAATCTATATGGAGATATGTAGATATACAAATCATCCCAGGAGGTGAAGTCTGCAGTGAGCCATGTTCATGCCACTGTACTTCACCCTGGGTGAGAGAGCGAGACCCTATCTCAAAACAAAACAAACAAACAAAAAACCCCATAATATACAAACAAGACTGGGCATGGTGACACACATCTGTAATCCCAGCACTTTGGGAGGCTGAGGTGAGTGGATTGCTTGAGGTCAGGAGTTCAAGACCAGCCTGGCCAACATGGTGAAACCCCGTCTCTACTGAAAATACAAAAATTAGCCAGGCATGGTGGCATGCCTGTAATCCCAGCTACTTGGGAGGCTGAGGCACAAGAATAGCTTGAATCCAAGAGGCAGAGGTTGCAGTGAGCCAAGATCGTACCACTGCACTCCAGCCTGGGCAATGAAGCAAGTGCCGATCTTAAAAAAAAAAATTCAGGCATGTTACAAATATGTCTAAAACGTTATTATAGTGGTCATGAAGGTCAATCAAAACATGAGTAAGTGGAAAATCCACAGGTCTGGGGTTAACAGACTTACTTTCCAACTCTGGCTGTATTCTTCTGATCCTTCTGTAGCTGCCCATCTTTGAGTAAAGTACTTATCCTCAATGAACAGTTTTCATCATCTAAAAAATGGGAATGATAGTATAATATGGTACTATCTTTCTCATTTTGTGTATATGTATATATATAGAAAGAGTATAACATGGAAGGTACTACCATCTTATAGTATAATTATACTATACTATATACTATATATATATTATGCAAACATATATATATAGCTTGTTGTGAAGTTTGGCGCTAATACAGACAAAGCATTCAGCATAATGTCCAGCTCCCTGCATGGCGGCTATTAATGGAAGGCACAGAGGGGTGGGGGTAAGAGCGTGAGCTTAGAAACCGTATGGACCCGGGCTGGAACTCCCGCTCTACCACGTGCTTTCTCTGTGTCTTGGGCAAATCACTTAAATTCTCTGAGCTTCAGTTTCTCCATGAAGTCATGGAGATGATCATAAAAATATCTTGCGGGCAGAATTGTTGAAGTAATAGACACAATACAGTATATGTGTTAGAAGAATTCTTGTCAAGCTTCTAGGCAGAAGAGTCCATGGAACATGGGGGTGAGGGATGACAGATGAATAAAAGCCCCCAGTGTTTGTTTCTTCCTAAGGGAGGAGACTGGCTCTCTGATGTAAGTCTAGGTGGGTCCTGAGTCCTAGAAGGAGGTAGAGTTCTCAGTATGTTGCACATAATACAAATCCTGGATAAAGACTTTTAACCTGTACCTTTCTCCCCGTGCCCAGTGATGGACCCCCAAAAAAACACTCCTTGATTTCTATCAGAAATGTGTCTAGCCAAACTCACCTGCAGAAGTCCTGAATGTGCTTCAAAAACAGGAAAGGGCTCCTCCCTCTCTTTTTTTCCCTGCCTGTCTGATGGATCAGCGTGAAAAAGCAAAGCTTGTCCTCCTAACCCCACTTCAGCAGTATCTCACCAATGCTGAAGGAGCAGTGGCCAGGCAGTCACTCCTCTTGCTCCTCCTGGATGGATAAACTGTAAGCCTGAATCAATGGACTGAGCCTTCTTGGCCAAGCCATTTCTTCCTAACGGCAAACCTCCATGAGTATCTGAAAGCTTAGATTTCACACAGAATAGAGGAGGCCTCTGTTTACCAGACACTGCATATTGTGAGGATTACTTGGCACTTGCATCCCATTAAAAAGTAAATATTTTTGTCTGCCTAGGAATAGTCATTCTTCTGTGTATCCCCTATCATCCTGAACTCTGGAAGTATAGGAAGGGTCATCTTTCGTCCCTAAACTTCCAACAATTGATAGAGCAGATAGCACAAGGTCAGTGCTTGGACGAACGGAGGCAAGATGGCGCAGCTCCGGGTTCTTCACCGACAACTTTCCCGTGCCGGGAAAGACACAGGTCGACTGCGCAGGCGCAACCCGACCTCCGGCGGAGAAAAACCGGAACCCGCCTAGCCACGCCTACTGCCCGGCCCCCACCCGCCTATGTCCCGCCCACTGCCCTCCCACTCCCAGGCCCAGGACATGAAAGCCGCTCAGGGGGGGGCTCCAGGGGAGAACTTCCTCAGCCCCCACTCCTGTCGGGACTGCATTAGGAACCTCGCCTGAGAGCTCCACTGGGCGACTCCCTTGGCCTCCCCTGCCGGAGACCAACGGACCTCACCCCTCCTCCACAAAGCTGGCTGACCAAAAAATAAATTTGCAGTTTTGCTCCTAGCCTTGCCTACTCGCTGGTCCTTTAATACTCGCCCTGGTGAGCCTAGAAAGCAAATCAGTTTCCTGGAAAGCAAATCAGTTTCCTGGAAAGCAAATCAGTTTCCCAGAAAGCAAATCAGTCAGGATTGGGTAAATGCAAGCATGTGTACTCATGCAGTTACCCTGGTTTTGCACTTAGAGGTAGTGTAATGGTTAAGAGCATGGGCTTTAAAGTCAAGCAGATCTGGATTTTAATCCTGACTCTGCTGTTGTGTAGGGATGCGACTTTGGACAACATCTTTAACTTCTGCAAGCCTTAGCACCCTCATCTGTAAACTGGTAGCCACACTAGTACCCACTTCCGGGGCCATTGTGAGGGATTCCGTGGGATGGTGCACTGATGGTGCTTAGAACTGTGTCCGACGCAGAGTAGTTGCTTAACGAATGTTTGTTAGTGTTTCAGCCATTATTACAAGAATTTAACCTGATTTGTACTTCTCAGCCTAAGCCTAAGTGCAAAAGCAAATGTAGGACGAATCCTGGCTCTTGCCAAGTGTTCCTGACTTTTCTGTTATAGTTCCCTTGGGCATCCGTCCCTTCTTTCCTTTCCCACCTTCACCAGAATAGTTCAGGTAGTTACAGTTTCACCAGGAATTTGTTACAACCACCTCAGTAATAGTCCTGGCTCTAAAGTCTACTCCCACAAACCATCTTGCATGCCATTGAAATCCTCACCAATTCTCATTTTGGTTATCAACAGTTTCCCATTATCTAAGATTCCTCAGCCTAACATGCAAGGCTTTCCATAAGATGACCTCAGCCTGTCTTTCCAAACTAATTTTCTTCTGCATTTTACTAACATTGGTTGAATATTTTCCTCCTGCCAATACTTCCCTGATACTTTCACCCACCTTATTCTCATCTTGCCTTCACAGCTCACTTTACAGATGAAATGAAGCTCACACAGCCATTTAGTGGCTGAATCAAATTCAAGCCCAGGTCTTGTTCTTCTAAATCCCATGCTCCCTGAACTGAAGTCTGGTCCTGAGGTTCTTCACAGCTGTGCAGCAGCATTTGCAAGCTCTTGGCTTACACTTGCTTTTTCCCTTGCTGTTCTCATCTATCTCAGCACTATCCCACAACACCATCATTCTCATCTAACAAAATCCTTCTCATTCTTCAAATCCCAGTTCAGATGTGGATGTTACCATCTCAATGGTGCATTTTTTTTTTCTTGAAGAGAGTCTCATTCTGTCACCCAGACTGGAGTGCAGTGGCATGATCTTAGCTCACTGCAACCTCCACCTCCCAGGCTCAAGTGATTCTTGTGCCTCAGCCTCCTGAGTAGCTGGAATTACAGGCATGTGCCACCATGCCCAGCTAATTTTTGTATTTTTATTAGAGACAGGGTGTCACCACGTTGGCCAGACTGGTATTGAACTCCTGACCTCAAGTGATCCGCCCCTCTCAGCCTCCCAAAGTGCTAGGATTACAGGCATGAGCGACCGTGCCCATCCTCCATGGGACATTTCTTAATCTCCCCATCTGGAAATGCTCAACTCCTCCTTCACCATATTGCCTGGACCACCCCATCACTTTTATCACTTATTACACCCAGCCTTAGTTATTACACACCCTTTCTCCCTCCAGGACATTCTTTCCTTGACAATGAGAATCGTATCTTGTGTTATGTCATCCCACTCAGTCCTTCACAGTATAGCATGAAGGAGGTGGATGCTCAAAAATAGTGTAGATGAAGAGATTTCAGAGGTGGTCCAACAGAGAACCTCTACGTTTAAGGCTATGGAGAAGAAAAACACTGAACAGAGAAAAATTCAGTGTCTTAGCGATTAAGAAGGTATATATGAAGGCAAGGGAAAGGGGAAATGAGGGAGGCTACGGTCCTAGGGAGGGAAAACAGATTAAACTTCAGGAGGAAGGACAGAGTGAACATGATGAGATGAGAAGGAATGTGAACAGGCTGTCAATGAAGTGCAAAGAGCATATATAAGGAGTAGATACCAGGACCCTGCGTACAATGTCTAATTGGGCACAAGAGAGATACGGGGTCAGGGCAGTCTCCAACAGTTATGCTGAGACCACTAAGTCCCATTAATGAGGGTTGTCCAAAATCTAAGCCCCCCAGGTGGGATTGCTGAGGCTGCTGGCAGAGCCTGTTTTCTGCTGTTTATATATGGGTGATAATAATGCTCTCTTTAGCTTAACTCACAGATTGATGGGAAAGATTTTTAAGAATCAAATGAGTGATGGTGCTTTGTGAGCTTTATAAAACCATCATATATATATTAAAAAGTAATTATATCTATATATATATATAAAAATAGATTAAAAAATATAACAATTGTTAAATAATATATCGAGTAGATGAGTAGATGTGTATTGAATACACACATACACCGTGGTACTTGTTTACAAAAGGACAACATCTTGATGTCCTGTACCTTCATATTGCACTAGTAAAGAATGCTAATATTTGCCATGTTGTGAAGTTATTTGCTTTATTCATGGTTTTCTTTGCAACTGCCTCATCCAAAAACACAAGGCAGTCATTTATTTCACATATCTGAGCAAATTTAAATTCAGCCTTTGACATACATTGGGGTGCCCAAAAGCTGAGTCAAGAATCTCTGCTATATCTAGTAAGGGCACAGTAATTTCAGAGTCTGTAAGATGTATAAAATCTGGGGAAACTTCTGCCTTTCTGTTCTTCAAGTTTATGACAGGGAGTGGGCTGCCTTCATCCCTCTCCTCTTGAACCACCTATTACTCCCCACAGAGATGTCTCATCTTTCAGTCTATTGAGAAAAAGAAGAGTTTCCTGTCTTTACCCCAGGAAATCTTGCATTAACTGTTGAATTTACATCATATGGGACCTGGTCACCTTCATAGATATGTATTTCTCTGTATATTATTTATCTCTGCCAGTATTAAAAATTGATCTAAAACTTAGGCACTTAAAGCAATAAACATGTGTTCTCTCATTGTTTTTATCGGTCAGGAATTTGGGAGTGGCCTAGCTGGGTGATTCGGGCTCACTGTCTTGTATGAGGATGCAGTCAGGATGTCAACTGGGTCTCCAGTGATCGACAGACTGGATGACTCTGTTAGCAGGAGGCCTCAGTTCCTCTCTGGCTGTTGGCAGGTCATCTCAGGTCATACTAAGGGAGCCTCTCCATAGGGCTGCTTGCTTCACAATATGGCAGCTGCCTTCCCCTATAGCAATTGACCCAAAAGAGGGAGCAAAGTGGAAGCCACATTCCCTTGTGTGACCTAGACTTAGAAGTCACAGACCCTGATTTCGCAGTATCCCAGTGGTTACACAAGTTAGCCCTATTCAAATTGGGTTGTGAGGCTACCCAAGGACATGAATACCAGGAGGCAAGGATTATCAGGGCCTTCTTGAAATCTGGCTACCACAACCTGGATCCTGATTACAATTCAAACTACGGGGCAACTCATGTCTTTCCCAGCTACATCAGTGGTGGTTTATGTTACATTCATGTTAATAACCCATATTTCAATGGCTCCAGTTCCCTCCTGCTTTTGCATAAACTGAAACTTCATGATAAATATCACTTGACTAGTTCTAGGAGATCCCAGGAGGCCTTTCGCAAACAGTATCTGCCCACTGTGATTGACGGTTTCTCAGTTCCTTTCTCTCTTTCCCTGACCATACTCCATGAGGTTTCCTGCAAACACTTGATAGGAAGCTGTGCAAAAGCACATCCCTTTCACCTCCAGTGGCCCAGCTGATTCCCTTCCTAGTTAGCACTTCTGGGTGCTTCTCCTGCCTCTACCATGAAGTCTACTTCTTTTGATGACAGGAACTTGTGGGCTACCAGTTCTAGCAGTCACTCAACCAATATTTATTGATTCTCTGGCACTGTGTTAGACTCTGGGGACACAACAGGAAACAAGAGATACATGGTCTGTTTCCCCAAAATTTACAGCCCACAATTCCAGACCACTAAGCGCATGTCACTAATCTAGTGGCCAAGTTGAAGGTGTATGTTGGTCTCCTTACTGAACTGGGTTAATGGGGGCTCCCAAAGGAGTACTCCTGCTATCCAAATATTCCTCAGAGTTTAATGCTTTCCATTTAAGTTTCTAGTTATTCTTCTCCCAATAAGAATCACATAACAGTCTGTAAATGGCTGGGCTAGAAAACAAATTTAAAAGATAGATTCTCACTCTATTCAGAAGCCCCCTTTCCTCCAGCATCTAAGTCTTTCTTTCTGGGCCAACTTTACTCAGCTTGTTACGGCCTTTGGATGACGTCTTTCCCAGGAGGGCTCTCAGAACATCATGTAAATAGCCTACCACAACTCTCTGCTGGACATACCCAAGCAATTGCATCCTACATTGATGAAAAACACATTCCGGTACAAACCAGCTCCCTTGCAGCATTCTGATGTGAAAAGAGAGAATAACCATCATGTCACCTTGACATTTAGAAAATGCTTTAGAGACCAGTCTCCGTGACTCACACCTATAATCCCAGCCCTTTGGGAGGCCAAAACGAGAGGATTGCTTGAACCTAGGAGTTTGAGACCAGCCTGGGCAACATAGCAAGACCTTGTCTCTGCAAAATAAATAAATAATAAAGTTAGCCAGGAGCGGTGGCATACACCTGTAGTCCCAGCTACTTGGGAGGCTGAGGCGGAAAGATCACTTGAGCCCAGGAGTTTGAGGCTGGCAGTTATGATCATACCACTGCACTCCAGCCTGGGTGACAGAGTAAGACCCCGTCTCTTAAAGAAAATGTTTTTGAGATTTCTAGTTAAACATAAGAGACTGAACACATTTCTTTCAGCTCCCTCCAATACTCCATTAAAATGATAATAAAGAATTTTTTAAAAATAACAGAAATGCAGTCATAGCAATCATGAACCAAGAAGAGAGCTGACAGTAGCCCAAGAGATGTCAGTAATATGTTGGAGGCTTGAAAACAGAAGGATAAGTATCAAGTTACTTTGCAGAGAGGAGAAAGCTAAAAACTAGGTACCTGTAGAAGGGGAAATAAACAAGAAGTGAGCCAATCAGCCCTCCTGAGTCAAAGAAAAACTGAGAATTGGAGTTGCTGAAAACACAAGCAGCTCTATGTGTTCAAAGGAACACCAAAATCCCTGATCCCCTCAAACTTTCTCCATCATAAACACCACGGTGTGGGAAACTGCTTCTTTCCTATTAACCCAGAATCTCCAAAGATTCTGGACTTGGGAACATGTGGTTGACCTTCCACCATGGCTGAAGAAGTTTGATAAAAATAGAGGGAACAAGTGAAAGGCTACTTACTGAAAACTGACGACCTCCCACACTGCCTTTGCCTTCTTCTACTGGTCAGAAAAATATCCTATTGCCAGTCCAAATAAAAGCATTGATGAGTAGTGTTAGAACTAGCATTGTTGGCCTCGAAATTAAATGAGACATTCTCACTAAATATATAAAATGATGGACGGAGTTTTCTACATGCCATTTACATTTTCAAATAATACCCTGATTATAACTTAAACTGCTCTCATTATGTCAGTTTGTCTGAGGAAGTCCCCTAGAATCCTCCACCCTCTTCATATTAGTGATTCTGAGGTCATGAGGGGTCAGCAGGAAGAGAAGATCTGCCACTGTCCTCTACTCTGAGAAAATTCTAGAACAGGAAGAAAGGGGACCTTATTCCTTTGGTGGAGTGTCACCAAAAAAGTCCTTAAAAATCTGTGGAACTGATCTGAGTCATATGTTAGCTGTGAATGCTTTTAGTATTGCAGTTTTGTTTTGTTTTTTACTATTCAGAAAATTTGCAGACTAAAATACTTTCATTTGGGAGTCACTCTTTAATTTTCCAAGCAAGTTTCAATATGTTCAATATACTTACAACTTACTATGCTCTATCTAGTATATCCCATTCTATTTAATTCTCCATTCAACTTTGTAGAAAGTAGTATGACAAAGGGGTTTTATGCTGCTGCAATTTGCTACTGTTGTCTGCATTTATTTCTTTAATGATGGAAAATTGAAAAGCTGGCAAAGTAACAAGTTAGTAAATAATTTTAAAGTTTATTTGGAAAACAATCTTTTAGAAATACCGAGAATGATTTGTTATTAAAACATTATCAGAACACATAAGCCCTCCTAATATACAGAACAATAGCTATGCTGTCATACAGAAAAGGCATTTCCTCAACAAAATATCCAGTCTCAATTCCCAACCTCAGAGCACATAAACTTGGAAATGACCTTGGCAAGTCTCCTTCAAACTTAACTGGCTTCTCCTGCTTATATTGCTAAAATTCCGTAAAGGAGCAACCAATCACAAAATGAACTTGGAATATTTCATTAACTCTAGTCCAATTGTCTCTACATTAAAAAGCTCAAATAACTCCACGTGGCAAAATTTTAACTTTGAAGTTTTTTTTTTTTTAATAAATCTCACGCTGGAAAGCAATGGAACTGATACAAAATCTTCATAGAAATTTTGAAATATCATTAAATAGCATCTAAGTTTCAAATATTCTCTTAATTTTACAAATCTCTCAACAAGTAGATGAAGCCATCACACATAAACTTGGCAGACATTCAGTTGAAAGTTAATGTGTTGAAACAGTAAATAAGCAAAACACTAAATCAAGACAACTCACTTATTTTGTTTAAATGGAAATCTTCATAGAGAAATGTAACTTGGTCTATACTATTCTCAGTAGTTGCTAAGATAAAACCAAATTCCATCCTCAGGCCTAGCCATCCTCTCCCAGGTGAAGTCACTTATACCCTGTGCCCACAGGTTCAGTTCTATCAAGCCGAGCCAATCTCAGGCAGAGAAGTAAATTGGGAGCCTGATCCCTGGCTGCTGAGACCTGCCTGCTGAAAACTTCCAAACCTCTTGGTGGGCACTAGTTAAGATGTTCATCGGCATCACTCCCCACTTCATTCCACCCTCAAATTATACTGAACTATTTGCATTGAATTCCGAGAATACACCACGTTCTCACACCTTCCATTTTTGGCACGTGCTCTGTCTAAAACACCTCTCCCCTACTTCTTTTCCTGGATAACGCCTCTTCAGTATTTCAGGACTTTGGTTAGTTTTCATAGCTTCGGGGACTTCTTCCCTCATCCTCAACTGCATGCCCAGCCTGAGAGAGACTCCTCTACTCTGCTCTTCTCTCTAATAAAACACTGAATTGCAATATGGTCTAGTTAGTAGTTACTTAACTGTCTCCCTTTGTAACAGATTTTTAGTCTAGGGGCTCACTCATTTTTGTATCCTCAGTGATGAGAACAGTGTTTAGTGTATAAAGAGAGCTCAAAAAACTGTGATGGCCGAATCTGAAAGTTCTTCAGCTGCCAAAGACGCAGGATTAAATGGACCCAGATGAAACCTGGGCCTTAAGGCAAACCTTCTTCCTCCTCCAGCCATATTGTTCCACTCTCCATGGCGCTTCCACATTGGCTTCCCCACCCAATCAATATGCCTGTTTCCTCTGCAGGTCAGTCTAATGCCTAGTTATGGGGGGTGAATTCTCCTTCCTATACTTCTCCCTGCTTTCTTATGGATTTTCTGCTATGGTCTGCCCCTCACTGCCTGACCCCACCAACACATTGAAACTATCCTTGGAAACCAATTCTTGCTGAACCCAAGCCTTAATTTACTGTCCCTTTGGAAAATGAGAATTGGGCTCTATTCTAGATAATTCAGGGTCAAGCCTACTCCCAGGTCAGTTCTCCCAGTCCCCTAGTCCACATAGTGACAGCTTCTTCCCTTTCCTACCAACCAAGAGATGATCAGCCCACTCTCCTTTTACCTTGCATCCTGATCACTAGCTTCCTTCTTGAAGGTAGTATGGGCAATGATGTATCATATTGAACTCAAAGGAGAAAAATGAAAGCCCAAAAGTGAAAAGCTACGTAAATGATCATTGATCTCCTTTGATTCAGATACAAAGTGTGACTACACAGTGAGACTCATTTCATTTTATCCAATATATCAAGATATGAAGTCAGTCTCCCTGGGAGTAGTCACTCATCCCACAGATGCATCTGAGACAATATGTTAAACATATGAGGGAACTCAGTCTAAAACTTTTATTTTGGGTCACCCAAAAACTTGACTCAAAATAACTGATAGCCATGTTGGTGTGCTGCACCCATCAACTCGTCAGCACCCATCAATTCATCATTTATATCATGTATAACTCCCCAATGCAATCCCTCCCT
>NW_016814421.1:933185-984637 GCF_001698545.2 Rhinopithecus bieti | reverse complement strand
AAAAAAAAAAAAAAAAATAACTGATAGCTACTTTCAGAAATGAAATTCATCCTTAAAATTAAACATGTGCCATCATTAAGGATATTCATAACGATGAGCCGCAAGTTCTGAAAGCATTTCTACATGGGAATAGTATTTAATATTTTGAGTCAAGTTGTTTGACCTAAATAAGTGTGTAACCTCCCTAAGAGATTACTTTGGAAAATACCCTAGATTATACATTTTAATGTACAAATTCTGGCACATCTCCCTTTTTTGAGAAAAAAATCTCATTATCTCAGATTTCTCTTTTCCTTTTCTTGCTCAAGCAATTTGGAATATTATACAACAAATAAAATCATTTATTTTATTCGAAATCATACTTTGAAATAAATCTATTACAAAAACCCTCTGAATACATATTTTTTGAGTGTGAAATTTTTGGTGTCTAATATTGCACTCAACACCTTTGTGTGTGATCTTAGTTGGGATTAATTCATTTGGAGAAATAAAGCAGTTGCTCATTTCTTTTTCGGCAACAGTGGCATCAGCTTTCAAAACACTTAGGCCTTGTCTATAGAAAACATCAAATTATTTCTGTTCTTGGAACTCACCTTTGAGTTTCACTTGCTTCATATCACCCCTTTTGTTCACTTCGATACTTTAGCTTTAGCAGGGAGCAGAAGGGAGGTCTCCCTCCACCATTCGTCTGTTGTGATCTTCACACGAATCCCTCAGGTGTGTGTTTAACAAGCGCTTTTTTCTTTACCAATAAGAGAATCAAAGAGGGACTTATCATGGCCAGACACAGTGGTTCATGCCTGTAATCCCAGCAATTTGGGAGGCCGAGGTGGGAGGATCGCTTGAGTCCAGGAGTTTGAGACCAGCAACATGGGCAACATGGCAAGCCCCTGTCTGTACAAAAAAGAGAAAAAAATAGCCAGGCGTAGTGGTGCCCAACTGTAGTCCCAGCTACTGGGGAGTCGGAGGAGGATTGCTTGAACCCAGCAATGAGCAGAGGTTGTAGTGAGTTGTGATCTTACCACTGTGCTCCAGGAAAAAAAAAGAAGAAGAATAAAATAAAAAAAGAGGGCCACATCATAGAAAAGCACTGCTTCTCCCTTACCCCAACCACCCCGATGCCATTTGCCCAGTGTGGTTCATACGAATGCCCAATCTGCTTCTAAGAGAATACATAATAGTTAATGAGCAAAAACTCAGCAAGGTAGCAAATGATTTTTGCAATTGGATGGGTTATCAGATGAAAGGAAATGTAAGGATATGGGGATGGGGAATTTTGAGAAACCTCCCCCAGGTTTCTATCTGCCCAGAAACCTTTCCTCTCCAGTCTTAAGGCTATAGCAGGGAAATTATTAGGACTGTGGCTCTCCTCCTGTCAGCCTTTATTCTTTCCTTTTCTCCTTCAAATCTGTTTTGTTCACTTCGACTTGACTTATCCATTGAAAATTACAGTGAGGATACTTCATACATAAAGGCGCTAGTCTCCAAGATGTATAAAATCTGGGGAAACTTCCGCCTTTCTGTTCTTCAAGGTTATGACAGGGAGTGGGCTGCCTTCATCCCTCTCCTCTTGAACCACCTATTACTCCCCACAGAGATGTCTCACCTTTCAGTCTATTGAGAAAAAGAAGAGTTTCCTGTCTTTACCCCACTCTCCATCCATTCAGCAACTGCTGAACTTTTGAATTATAATTCAATTATGTGCCAGTATTAGTCAACTATTGCTACGTAATAATCAACCTCAAAATCTGAGTGGTATCAACAACAAGTACTTATTATTTCTTGTTCATTCAGTGGTAGCCCTGCTCCACGCCTCTCTCATCCTCCTCCTCAGACCAACAGGCCAGCCCAGGCATGTTCCTTTCATGGGACAACAAAAATTCAAAAGGGCAAGCCCGGCTGTCCAAGCACATTCCAACCCCTGCTGTGTCACTGGCATTAGCATCTCATGGGGCAAAGCAAGTCACAGGACCAAGCCCAAATTCAAGTGGTGCAGAAATACACTACACCTTTTGTGGGAAGGACATCTATGTTTATATGACAAAACATAGAGGCATGGGTGAAGTACTAGGGCCAATAATTCATTCGACCACATCCTCAACCTTCATCAACTTGGAGATACAAATGGAAGAACTTATCAAAATATCTGCTCATCTACATTTCAACAACACAGTACCCCTCCTGCCCAAAAGGCAGCCCTCCATCTACTTTCAAGGTTCCTTCTTCCTTCCAGTATGTCAAAGAGAATTTCCTGGAATGAGAGGTGGTTGGTATCTTCTGTGCTCTTTCATCTGTCCAGGATGCAGCCTATGCCTCCCACATGCCTGGAAACACACAGCCAACCTAAATTCCTCCCCAAGACCTTGTTCCACCCATCTTACATCGTTTTTAGAACTTCCATTTGCTTTGTTACCCTTAATTTTCTTCCACCACACCAGTGAGATGAGGCTCACAAGACTTAGCTAAATAGTTCAGGAAAAGAAAAGAGAACTGCACACAGAAAGTGAGTGAAAACTGACTACTCATTTTGATCACTCTCAGAACACATAGCCCACAGGTCATCCTTACAGGATCTCCAGGCTACAAGTTGTCTCTCAGCCTGGCTGCTGGCATGACTCATGAGACTGGAAATATTCTTGAGTATGTCCAGACTCCATAGAGTCTAGGCCAAAAGAGAAGGAGTCCTCTCATCATTGTTCTTCCAAACGTTTACTTCCTGTTGTAGAATCTCACTTTTTAAAGGATGATTGACAGCAGAATAGTCCACCCTCTTCATGAAGGAACATGCCTTTTGTCCTCAAGTGTCTCTGTTTGAGTAAAAGATTCTACCAAAAATCTTTGAAAATCATCATTAGAAAAATACTCTTCTTAAAAGTTGTGTTTATTTCTCCCCTTTTTACAATACACTATGTTTTGAAATAATAGTTTTCTAAATTTCTATTATTTCCCCCAAAGTTTAAAAAAAAAAATACAACCCACTTCATCCAGGACCCACTCTCAAGGTACCAAAAGCAACCTCAGTAATAAACAGTCCCAAATATTTAGTGGCTTACAACCATAAAGGTTAATTTCTAGTTCACATCACATGTCAGGAGTAGGCTGGGTACAGAACTGCAGTTCCTTCCTACCTGCCTACATTTCAGGACCTGGTTAAAACACAGCCACTATTAGACATGCAACTGGCATGGCAGAGGATGAAGACAAAGAGCTAAAGCAAGTAATGCTCTTAAAACTTCTGTGTGGGTGTGGCATCATGGTTGAGTATCCCTTACCTGAAATTCTTTTTTTTTTTTTGAGATGGAGTCTTGCTCTGTTGCCCAGGCTGGAGTGCAGTGGCACAATCTCGGCTCACCACAAGCTTCGCCTCCCAGGTTCACGCCATTCTCCTGCCTCAGCCTCCCAAGTAGCTGGGACTACAGGCACCCGCCACCATGCCCGGCTAATTTTTTGTATTTTTAGTAGAGATGGGGTTTCATTGTGTTAGCCAGGATGGTCTCGATCTCCTGACCTGGTGATCCACCCGCCTCGGCCTCCCAAAGTGCTGGGATTACAGGTGTGAGCCACCGCACTCGGCCTCCCTCATCTGAAATTCCTGAGACCAGATGTGCTTCAGATTTTGAATGTTATTGGATTTTGTAATATTTTAATATATGTAATCAGATATCTTAGAAATGGGATCCAAATCTAAACATGAAATTTATTTATGTTTCATATATATCTAAACCAATAGCCTGAGCTTAATTTTATAAAATATTTTAAATAGTGTTCTGCATGAACTAGTTTGTGTACATTGAATCGCCATAAGGCAAAGGTGTCAGGTATGGAGTTTTCCACTTGTGATATCATATCAACACTCAAAAAGTTTGGATTTTGGAACATTTTGGATTTCGGATTTTCAGATTAGGGTTGCTCAACCTGTATTGCCATTTACACTCATATTTCAATGGCTAAAAGAAATTATATGGCCAAGCCTGATGCCATTTGGGTAGGGAAGTGTACTCACTCCACAGGAAGGTGCTTAAAGTCCCACAACCAAAGAAGGTGGGGAAATACAAAAATTGAGCAAGGAAGCCATCAATATTGCCATACTTTCTAATTTCTATGTCACTACGTTGGGGGCCACTCTCCAGCTTCCCAGGTATGAAGGGCCATTGAAGATGAAGAGGTGGCTTCTTGCTTCCAGCCTAGCACTAGTGGTGGCCTGAGGAGCCGTAACCCTGTGGTGGGTTAGTTTCTGCCCCATGCACTGAGCCCTGGGTGATTCAAGGGGAGAGAATAGCTCTCAAGACATTGTCCTTCCTGCCTCATTTCTTTTTACTGAGATCCCAGAGAGATAGAAAGACTGTGCATATACACCGTCGGGCTGATCAGGAAAGACTGGTGTGAGATTCTCCCACATCTCAGAAGAGCAACCAAACTCATGACTCGACTCTACAAGAGCGCACCAGGTGGCGAGAGGAAGGAGTGATGGCACCTGTGAGACCAGCTCCGGACTAGGACAGCGGCAGCAGTTGGAGGGAGGGGATTGGAGGGAGGAGCGCTGCTGGGTGCTGATACTTCTCTCTGACCACAATGTGCATATCTCTTATGAGATCTCCCCTCCCCACTGGCTCTCAGCAGAAAGTGGGGGAGCAGGAGGGCTGGTAAAGGTGGGGGCAGGAAAACAGTGAATGGGAATCCCAATATTCAGGGTAGGCCATAAGGAGAAGAAAAAAGGAAAATGGAACGTATATGCACATTTTTCAAAGGGAGTGCTAGTGTCCATCCATCAGAGGTGGTAGTTCCAGGTGCATGGAGGATACATGTGACCTAGCAGGTGCAATTCTTATGCCCTATGCATAGGTATTGTTAAAGATCTGCTTGGTCTGTAGCTCAAAACCCACTACAGTTCAATTTTACTTCTGTCACCTTTTGAAGGCACTTAGTGGCCTTATTCTTCTTCTGCTTGAAGTACATCATAAATCTTTGAGCTTTCTGAGTGGCAGAATATTAGGGCTAATGGTTTTTGTTTTTTGTTTTTTCTTAGCTGAATTTAAGATTCCAGATCAATGTTTTTCTTACTAACGATTTGCCTTACTACATTCATTCTCTTCCCAAAGATTTATGTGTGCATGTGTAATATGTTTAATATATGAAAGAGTAAAAGATGTAAACATGTATTTCCATGGGTGCACACACACACAGAAACCAGAGAAGAGAGATTTCTATAAAGAAGATACTCAACATGGTAGTACTCATTTTTCTACTCATATATCAGAATATTATTAAATTTTATATATCTATAGCTATTATATATATATATATATATATAATATGGCTATTTCTCCTCCATTGAAGGTCTTTGGGGGAAATGTGAAATATGGCAGTATTAGTAACAGTTTAAATTTAATGTTATATTTTTATGCAAATTGCTATTTACATAACAATATCTTTTTAAATGTAAGTATTATGTTGGTCTTCCATTAACTTTTGCAGTATAAATTATCTAAGCAAAGAATGCTCAGAAAGATAGTGATGCTGGGATTCCTTCAGTGAGTTCTCTTCTACCCTGAAACATCAGGGTCTGTATATTCAAATGTGTCCAGTAGATGAAAACATTCTACTGCTCTTCGTAACTTTCATTGCCAACCTTCTGATTGAGTGTTTTGCTTGATCTGAATCTGCTTAAAGGATATTTGCCTTTATCCTTTTCTTATTCTTATTTCATCTTTCAGCTTAAGTGTAAAATCTTCTGGTTTTGCCATTTTTATCCCAAAGGACATCACTATGTCTCTTTAATCTTTTGTACTCATCTGGTCTAGCTTTCCACTCTGTGTGGCTTTCCCATTTGGGTTTAAGCTGCTTATAGAATTCCTATTTTGGCTAATTAGATTTCATTCTGAAAGCCGAGGAAAGACTAAATATATCACTTTTTGCCCCTCTCTTCCTCCAAAAGAAAAAAGTTATATCCCAGATGTAGGCGTCTGGAGCCCAAACAAGTGAGAGTCCAGACACCCATGACATAATACATGTGGTATCAGCTTATGGGATACAATACAAGCTCCTATGCCCCAACCCCTCTTCCTGCCAAATTTCTCCCACCTGCTGTGGCTGGCTGCTGCTTGGAATAACTTTATCTGGGAGGTAAGTTTTTCATTCCATAATAGCAGGTATCAAAATGCACAGACACATGGAAGAGGGAAAATGATTTAAACTTATTGAAATTTATATTTTCCTAGATTTAAGAGGTTTTGTTTTTTCTTTCTTCAGGGAATGTTTCTTTAGGAGGTAGAACATAGGTGCCAAAAAGTTAAGAAGATGAAATTTTTCTACTTGCAAGTTTGTTCAGACATCCCTTCTCTGGCAAGACTTATCCAGAGATATGTCCCACACGAAGAGTGGCCATGGGACGGAGGATCTAGGTAGCTCTAGGCTGTGCTCTGGGGAGTACAAGTCAACCTGAAGCTCCTGTGCTCCTCCCACTTACTTCATCTTTTTGGTAGGCAACTTGAAGTCAACGGAACTCCGTACTCTAATATCTGGAGCAACACTGAATGGAATAGGCAAATTATTTTCCACTTCCAGCATGACCATAATTTTTACTCTCAGCATTTTAACTCATATGACCCATGAACAATATATGGTACAATAACTTACATTATTTTTGAGTGTGCAATTAACTTATTCTCTATATATGTGCCTGTGGGCATAACTCCTTAGCAAAAGTGACACTACATTTTAAATGCTTCAGTAAAAATAAGAGTTACAGAATCTATCAAAACATAACTAAGCAGGAAATGACAACAGCAAAAATATCAAAAGAAAACCACTAAACTCATCATCTTCTTTATGGTAGGTTATTAGAGAAAACTACAACAAAGCCAGAAAAAATTAAAACAGACATGTTTTTCAGTATTAGTATTCACACTAAAAATACTAAATTTAAATATTAAATATTAAAATCATTTCATTTCTGAAATGTTTCAAAGCTCACACACAATAAATTCTAACCTAATTGATAAGTATTTCAAATCACTACAGAAATATCATTGTTCTGGTAATTACCAAAAAGACTCAAGAGAATAAATTTAAAAAAATAAAGCATAGAATCAAAAACCTTAAACTTATGCTTATGGATTTTCCAGAAACTTTGAAGAAACACCACTCCTGTCCTTGCAGCTGGCCAATGCTTCTGTCCCTTCAGTCTTGATTATATCTGTTCCTTTCACATACTTAAACTCGCCCATCATCATTTATTGTACATATATGTATATTCAATCCTTTCTTCCTTGCAGGCTCCTTTACCTTACAAACAGACTCTACTATATCAGTGTTCGAGATCCAAAGAACAAAATACTGCTCTTACAAAGTCTTTTACGGCAATGTTTTATTGGAGCTGCATCTCTTCACTTTTCACTTTTTAAAATAGATAATACATACACACAGTATAAAATTCAAAACAAAATACATTCCTTAAAAGCATATTTTACTTTCAGTCATTTTTACAGTATACTTTGTAAGCTTTTTCATTTACTATATTGCTAGCATTCATCCATATGGTTGCATGTCACTGTAATTCATTTATATAAACTAAAATATATTTCATTCTGTAAATATAACACAGTGCATTCAACCACTCTCCTGTTAACGGACAATTGCAGTGTCTTCATATTTTTGCTGTTTGAAGAGTGCACTATGTATCTTTGATTGCATGTGTGCAAAAGTTATTCTTGAATATGGCCCCAAAAATAACCAGGAGTGGAACTGTTGTATCCCAAAGAATGTAAATGTCCAACTTTAAGGAATAACACCAAACCTGTTCTCTTCTTTTTTTTTTTATTTTTTTTGAGACAGAGTCTTGCTGTGTCACCAGGCTGGAGTGCAGTGGCGCGGTATCTGCTCACTATAACCTCCACCTCCTGGGTTCAAGCGATCCTCCTGCCTCAGCCTCCTGAGTAGCTGAGACTATGGGCGTGCCACCATGCCCAGCTAATTTTTTGTATTTTTAGGAGAGGGAGGGCTCGATGGCCAGGGCAATATCGAGCTCTTGATCTTGTGATCCGCCCACCTCGGCCTCCCAAAGTGCTGGGATTACAGGTGTGAGCCACCATGCGCAACCACCAAACCTGTTTTCCAAAGTGGTTAAAATAGTTTGCACTCCCTTCAATGGTAAATAGAGGATTCCATATCCTCTCCAATACTTGGTATTGCCAGACTTATCTTTGCCAATGAAAGTGATACAAAATGTTATCTAAGTAAGATGTTGATATTTGCATTTCCCTGATCACTAATTATGTTGAACGTCTTTCCATATATTTAATGAACATGAGTGTTTTCAGTAAAGTGTCTGTTCATGTTTTTTGCCCATTTTACTACCAATTCTTTTAAATGTATTATTGATTTGTAGATCTTAGTTACATATTCCTCACATTAAATCCTTATTTGTTGTGTGTATTGCAAATATCTTCACCCAATTTGAACTTGTCTGTTCATTATCGCTAAAGTATGTTTAGTGAACAAAATTCTTATCTCTAATTTACAGAAAGTTATTTATCTTTTATAATCAATTTTCTGTGTTGTCTAACCTATTTCCCATTTAGAGAAAAAAAGTGCAGCCTGTTCCAGCCCTCATTTCTTGGAGCAAACACAAAATGGGTTAATCTTTCATCTAAAGATACAAAAGATATTCACCTATTTTTTTCTCTTAAGGTTTCCAATTTTATAAATTTTAAATTTAAGTTGTTAATTCATTTGAAGCTATTTTGTATAAAGTACCTTTTTGCAAATGAATAACAATCTTTCAAGGTCCATTTATTAGGCATCCCTGCCTTTCTCTGCTTGTCTCATTTGCCATTTATATCAAGTTCCAAAGTCCCATTGTTAGGTGTCCTCTGGGCATCTACTCTTGTACTTGTTAACTTAGGTACACTACTGCTGAGACCATCCTGTCTTATCTGCTATTATTTCCTAATAATCCATAACACCTAGCAGGACACATTCCCCTCTCTCCGCTTGTTCTTCAAGAGTGCCATGGCTACCTTTGGCTTTTCATTCTTTCATATAAATTTTAGAAAGATGTTACTTTTCATAAAAAGCCATCTTAGAACTTTATTGGAATTGCATTGAATCAATGTGGAGAGAACGGCATCTTTGCAAGAATACTCTTCCTCTTGATAAACATGATACATCTCTTCATTTATGTAGGTTTCTGCCAATATCTGCCAATGAGAATTCATAATTCCCGTACAAATGTTGCTCATGTTTTGTTAGATTTTTTTTCTAGAGATGTGATTCTCTCTGACAACACTGCATGCGGTATCTTGTCTTTAATTTTCTAGTTGTTTGCTGTGTGTTTATAGAACTAAAACTGTATGTTAATCTTGCTAAATTCTCCATTTATTTCCAGTAATTTGTAAATTGAGATTTTCTATGTTAGCAATCATTTTACACAAACAATTAAAGCTTTACTTTATTTGTTCGAATCCTTGAGATATCTTATTTTTTTCTTGCTTTATTTCACAGACTAGGACCTCCATATAAAATGTTGAATAGAAGTAGTGATGTGGACATCCTTGTCTCATTTCAAATTTTAAAACTGCCTTGCATCCTTAGAATAAACTTCATTTGATCATGATACATAAATATTTTTGTATATTGCTGAATTCTATTTTCTGTTATCTTAAGGATTTTTGCAACTTTATTCCTAGGGGTTATTGTTCTGTAATTTTTTTGTTTTGTTCAAACTGTCTTTATCTTATTTGAATATCAGGATAATACTAGCTTCATAAAATGAATTGGAAAGTGTCTCTTCCTCTCCTATTTTTTTGTAAAATTTTGTATATAATTCTTAATTCTTCCTTAAACATTTGGTAGAATTCTCCAATAAAACTACCTGGGCCTGGAGATTTCTTTGTGAGGAAGTCTTTTAATTACAAATTCAATATTCTCAATAGTTACAGGGTTACTTGTATTATCTGCCTCATATTGGGGACTTACGGCAGGTGCATTTTGGAGAATTTTATCTAAGTTGTTAAATTTAGGTATATAGAGTTGCTCATAATATCCCTTATTATCTCCTTTTGATGCCTGCAGGGTCTGTAGTGATATTCCCTCTTTAATTTCTGATAATAGTAGTTTGTGTTCTCTCACTCTTTTTCTTTGTCATTCATGCTATAGGTTTGTCAATTTTATTATTGTTTTCAAAAAGCCAACCCTTTGTTTCATTGATTGTCTCTATCATTTTTTTGTTTTCTATTTCATTGATTTCTGTTCTTATATTTATTATTTTATTTCTTATTATTTTTTGAATTTATTTTGCTCTTCTTTTTCTAAGCTATTGAGGTTGGAACTTAGATTACTAATTTAGATTCTTTTTCTAATATATGCATTTAGCACTATAAATTTCCATATCAGCACTGCTTTAGCTGTCCCTGGCAAATTATTATATGTTGACACTTTGTTTCCATTCAGTTCAATATATTTGGTAAATTTCTCTTAAGACTTACTCTTTAAATCGTGAGTTCAAAGAACAGTTATGTTAAATTTGATGAGGTTCATTTTATGGCCCAGGATATGGCCCACTTTGGTATGTATTTTGTGGGCTTTTGAAAAGGGTATGTATTCAGCTTTTGTTGAGTGGAGGGTTCTGTAAATATTGATTAGATCCTGTTGGTTGATGCTGTTGTTGAGTTATTCTATACACTTGACATTTGTCTAGTCCTATCAATTGTTGAGAGGAAGGTATTGAAGTTTCCAACTATAATTTTTGTTGGCTTTGTCTATTTCTCCTTTCAGTTTTGTTTCACATCTTTTCAGCATCACATATTGTTCAGCTCTGTTGTTTGAGGCATGCACATTTAAGATTGCTATGTCTTCTTGGTGGATTTACCTTTTTATTTCTGTTCATTTTCATTGCATGTGTCTGTTTTATCTGATACTAACATAGCCAACTCCTATGTTCTCCTGATTAATATTTGCCTGATATATTACTTTACATTATTTTACTTTCAAACCTCCTATATCATTATACTTAAAGTGAGTTTCATGCAGAGAGCTCATTGTTGGATCAATTTTATCATTCATTCTAAGCAAATCTATGACTTGTAATTGATATGTTTTGACCATTCACATTTAGTGTAATTGATATGTTAGGGCTTAAATCGGCCATTTTATTTTTTATTTTCTGTTTGTCCTTTCTGTTTTTCATTTCTCTGTTTTCTTTTCCTTTCTATGGCTTACAGGGACATTTAAAATTTTTCATTTTATTTATTTATAGTGTTTTTGAGTATAGCTCTTTGTACAGCTTTTTTAGTGGTTGCTCTAGGCATTTCATTATATGTCATTATAACATCACAATCTAGTGTTGTTGTTACTTCACCAGGTTAAGTCCTTTTACTCTCCCCATTTACATGATTGTCTTAAATACTTTCTCTATATACATGTAGAACCACACCAGACATTGTTACAATTTTTGCTTCAGCTATCAAACATAATTTAGAAAACTCAAGAAAAGGAATGTCTCATATTTACCCCATGTTTTCGCTTAACTGTGTTTTTTCTCCCCTACTACGTTCCAAGGTTTATTATTTTCATTCAGTCTGTAGAACTTCTTTTAGTCATTCTTTTAGGGTAAATGTCTTCATTTTCCCTTATCTGATTTCCTCTTCATTCCTAGAGGATATTTTCACTGAATATTGTATTCAGGGTTAACAGCTGTTTTCTTTCAACATTTGAAGTATGTTGTGCTACTTCCTTATGGCTTCTATGGTTTCTAATGAGAAATCGGCTGTCATTCCAACTGTTTTCTCCTATAGTTACGTTGTCCTTTCTTTATTGCTGCTTTGCAGATTTTTTCTTTGTCTAGTTTTTAGAAGTTTGACTATAATGTATGATATGGTTTGGCTGTGGCCCCACCCAAATCTCATCTTGAATTGTAGCTCACATAATTCCCACATGTTGTGGGAGGGACCTGCTGGGAGGGGGTGGTTTCCCCCATACTGTTCTCCTGGTAGTGAATAAGTCTCATGAGATCTGATGTTTTTATAAGGGTTTTCCCTTTTGCTTGACTCTCATTCTCTCTTGTCTGCCACCATGTGAGACATGCCTTTCGCCATCCACCATGATTGTGAGGCCTCCCCAGCCACATGGAACTGTGAGTCCATTAAGCCTCTTTTTCTTTATAAATTACCCAGTCTCCGGTGTGTCTTTATCAGCAGTGTGAAAACGAACTAATACAATGTTTCTTGGTGTGCATTTTTTAGGGAGGGGGGCGGTTATCTTGTTTGGGCTTTGCTCAGCTTCTTAAATCCATAGGTGTATGTCTTTTGCCAAGTCTGTAAGTTTTCAGTCATCATTTCTCTAAGTTCCTTTTAGCCCTATCCTCTTTCTTCTCTTTCCAAGACTCTGATGAAATGCACTTAGATCTTTTGTTGTAATTACATAGATCCCTGCATCTTTGTTCACCTTTCTTCTTTCTTTTCTTCCAGACTATTTTCTCTGTTTTATTCTGATTGGATAATTACGATTGTTTCATCTCCCAGTACACTGATTCATTCCTCTCTGTTCCTCCACTCTAGTGTTGAGTCCATCCATTAAGTTTTTATTTTAGTTATTATATTTTGCAATGTTAGAATTTTCATTTGGTTCGTCTTTACATCTTCTATTTATTTGTCGAGGCTATTATTTTATTAGTTTCAAGTGAGCTCATAGTTTCTCACTGAAGCATTCTAAAACTCTTAGATGGCTGCTTTAGAATTTTGTTAGATAATTCAAAGATCTTTGTTATTTTGATGTTTGCATCAGTTGATTGTCCTTTTCTTTTCTTTTTTTTTTGGTGGGGCAGGTGTTAGGGGGAACAGAGTCGTGCTCTGTCACCCAGGCTAGAGTGTAGTGGCACAATCTTGGCTCACTGCAACCTCCACCTCCTGGGTTCAAGTGATTCTCCTCCCTCAGTCTCCCAAGTAGCTGTGATTTCAGGCACATGCCACCATGCCCAGCTAATTTTTATTTTTCTATTAGAGGCAGGGTTTCACCATGTTGACCAGGCCAGTCTTGAACTTGTGACATCACATGATTTGCCCACATCAGCCTCCCAAAGTGCTGGGATTACAGACATGAGCCACTGTGCCTGGCCAATTGTCCTTTAATTTAAAAAAATAGTATTCGATTTGCCTAGTTCTTCATCTGATGAGCAATTTTAAAATTTGAAACCCGGTCATTTTCAATTTTACTTTATGAGACTCTGGATTGCATTTAAGCCTCTTTTTTTGCCAACTTCTTCTCATACCACTCAAGCAAATGTGTGTGCGTGTGTGTGTGTGTGTGTGTGTGTGTGTGTATTACTGCCAGGTGGGGGTAGACGTCTAGGTTTCTCTTAAATGTCCATTGATACCTGAGGGATAATGGCTCCTTATTACTGCTAGGGAAGGGTGGGAAGTTCAGCTCCCCATGAGGCCTCCACTGATACCTGCCTGGCAGGGAGGAGTAGGGGTGCCTCACTGAAGATTCTCTGATGTCCTCCACTGACACCATGGTGGGGCCCTCATTTCTAATGGGTGGTGCTGGAAGACCTAACTCTCTACTAGGCCTCCTTAGTATCACCCTAGTAGAGAAGGGATGGGCACATCATTACTGCCAGGTTGAGGTGGAAAATTCAGCCTCCCTACATGATCTCTACTGGCACCACCAAGGAAAAAGGCCTCATTACTGTCCAACAGAAATAAAGACCGAGGCTCCCTACTCACCCTCCTCTGACATCATACCAGCATAAAGATTGGGGTGCCTCTTTCAACTTTGCTTTATGTATTTTGAGGTCATTTTTATTAATTTGCACTATTCCCATCCCTAAAAATGCTCTTTTAAAAAATTTTAAGTCTATTTAATTTTATCTAATTTAAATGCTTTTCCCTGATCTGTCAATATTTACATTTTTGTCCATTTCTATTTACTACAATTTTAAATTTTTTGAACATGTCTACCCACTTTATTTATTTGTTTGTCTACTTATTTTTGAGACAGGGTCTTGCTCTATCACCTAGGCTGGAGTACAATGGCATGATCACAGCTCACTGCAGCCTCGACCTCCCATGCTCAAGTGATTCTCCCACCTCAGTCTCTGGAGTAGCTGGGACTACAGGCACATACCACCAGGCCTGGCTAATTTTTGTAATTTTTGTAGAGATGGGGTTTCACCATGTTGCCTAGGCTAGTCTCAAACTCTTGAGCTCAAACGATCCGCCCACCCCAACTTCCCAATGTGCTGGATCTACAGGCACGAGCCACCATGCCCAGCCCACTTAATTTATTTCCCATAATCTATGTGTCTTCTTAATCCATTCTCTGGATTGTTTTTGTAATTGAGTGTTTATATGACATTTTCATATTCTTCAGTTTCCCTTCAACTCTCATTATGTTGACATTATCCAGATTTTCATACTTTTTAAGATTATTATGGATATAATATTTTATTTTCTTCTATCTTAGTAATGCTTTAAAGACAATAGCAGTGATAACAAAAAGCTACCAAAGTATTAAATCACTTTTACATCATATATTTATTGCAGCTTCTCCTGAAGTTTTCTCTTCACTTCCTTAAGTGCTTTATCCAAAACTCTTTTTGATAATGCTCTATAATGCTCTTTGAGTGGGGATCCTTCTGAGGTCTTACATATGAGAGAATATTCTTATATTCTTATCTAGCTCTCATATTTAAATGACAGTTTGGCTAGATACAAAATTCCAAGGTCAAAATTATTTTCTTAAATTTTATTTTGTTTTGTTTTGTTTTGTTTTGAGATGGAGTCTCGCTCTGTCGCCCAGGCTGGAGTGCAGTGGCGCGATCTCAGCTCACTGCAAGCTCCACCTCCCGGGTTCACGCCATTTTCCTGCCTCAGCCTCCCGAGTAGCTGGGACTACAGGGGCCCACCACCCCCGGCTAATTTTTTGTGTTTTTGGTAGAGACGGGTTTCACCTTGTTAGACAGGATGGTCTCGATCTCCTGACCTCGTGATCCGCCCGCCTCGGCCTCCCAGAGTGCTGGGATTACAGGCGTGAGCCACCGCGCCAGGCCTTTTCTTAAATATTTTTACTATCACCATTTTTTAACATTGAGACAGGGCCTCACTCTATCGCCACAGCTGAAGTACAGGGGCACTATTACAACTCAATGGCTCACTGTGGCTTGGACCTCTCCGGGTTCAAGTGATCCACCCACCTCGACCTTCTGAGTAGCTAGGACTACAGGCATACGCCACAGTGCCTGGCAAAAAAAAAAAAAAAACTTGGGAAGGAGAAAAAAAAAAAAAAAAAAAACTGGAATAACCTATAAAGAATATAACAAAACAATGTAGAGTACAGAGAACGTTATCTTTCAAGCCAATTTACAGGTACCATTCAGTTCATTTAGGCTATGTCACTTACGGNAAAAAAAAAAAAAAAAAAAAAAAAAAAAAAAAAAAAAAAAAAAAAAATCACTATTTCTTAAATTGTTTTTCAAAAACTATCATATCAGTCTGATCCTGTTCCTCTGTATGTAATCTGCTTTTATGTAACTCTCTTTTTCTTTGAAGCTATTCAATTGAAATATATTTCCTTGTAGGTTTTCTTTATCTATTATTCTAAGGGCTCTTTCAATTTGAAGTCTTTCTTCCTTGTATTTTAAATGGTGGGAAATGTATTCCTTCCAAGTTTTCTCTTCATTATTACCTCTCTCTTTTACTGGACTCTTATTAGCCAGAACTTATAACCATTATTTCTTTCCTTCGTAGCTTTTTAAAAAAAAATTTGTAATTTGTTTGTGCTTTGCTTCGTCCTTCTGAAAATTTCCTCAATTCTTTCTTCCAATTCTAATTCAATTTTTCAGTTGTATTCATTCTGCCATTTATCTCACTACAGTTTTATTTCAGCTATCATGTTTTTTACCTAATATAGCTGCTTGAGTGTGTTTTATATTTGTATTTCATATTACTACTAGTTTCTTTTACTTATGTCTTAGAATTTTTATTAGGCTAATTTTAAATCATTTGTCTTTCTAACAATGCTGCTTCTGATGAACTATGGAATCCAGTGTTTGTTTTTCCTTTGAAATAGTTGTGCTCCTGATAAGACCTGTTAGTCTGAACTGTGAACTCATCTCCCCATGAGGGCATCAGGCAGCGTATATGGGGAGAAGCCAGATTTCAGCCCTCATCAGAGTATTTAGTACGGGGTACGGGTGGGATGAATGGGACTTAGTGTGGAAAGTTTTCTGATGGAGGCCCCAGAAAACCAAAGTTCATCATCCCTCATTCCACAGAACAGCTCTGGTCAAGATTTTACTGTTTGCCTTCTTGGGATGCTATACTAAGAGACATTCCGGCCAGGTGCAGTGGCTCACACCTGTAATCTTAGCACTTTGGGAGGCCAAGGCGGGCAGGTCACAAGATCAGGAGTTTGAGACCAGCCTGACCAACATGGTGAAATCCCATCTCTGGGATTACAGGAACGTACCTGAATCCCAGCTTCTCAGGATGCTGAGGTAGAATTGCTTGAACCCAGGAGGTGGAGGTTGCAGTGAGCTGAGATCGTGCCACTGCACTCCAGACCAGGTAAGAGAGGGAGACTCCATCAAAAAAAAAGAGACATTCCAATGCTGTAAATTCCCAGATCTGCAAATTTTAAGATGGAAAAAAGGAGGTAGAAAAGTTATCCTAGGTTAGTGAATCTACACCTGTTCTCAGTATCTCACAGGATCAAGACTTTTATGCTGCCCTACTCTCATGTTTGAAGCATCAGAGTCACTTCAAGTAGAAGGTTGGGCATTATTCATCCCAAAGCAATGTTGGGAGAAGTAAGAGCAAAATTCCTAAATTCCCTTCCTATGTTAACCTCCCACAGAAGTGCTGCACTGCCCCTGGTCTCAGATATGTCTCCCTCTAAGGCGCGCGCGCGCGCGCGCGCACACACACACACACACACACACACACACACACACCTTCAAAACAGCTAGTATTACCCCAGGAACTTCCCACAGTTTTCTCCATAATTTGGTATTTTTCCTCTATGGCCATGAGTCTCAATCTTGGCTGTGTGTTAGAATTATTTGGGGAGATTTTTAAAAATCCCAATGCCCAAGCCACACTCCTAGACCAATTAATTTAGAAGTTCTTAGGATGAGACTGAAACATCATTTTTTTCTTTTCTTTTTTTTTTTTTTAAACCATCCCAAGGTCTTCATTTATTTATTTTGCACCTATCATGCCATGAATTCAAGGGGAATAGATTCTAGCAGCTCGAGCTCCTTTTCTTTGGTTCTCAGAAAATGTGCTTCTCTGAGCAGAGCAGGCTGGTCCTTTGGTTGAACCTAGATGCCTTTCTCTTTGGCTTCCTTCTTTTTCTGATCATTTTCCTTCTCACATTTCAGGATGCTCTCTCGGCTCTTAGAGTGCTTAATATGCTCAATATGTACATTAATTCTCTTGGCAAGAATCTTTCTCTTGTTTGTTTACAACAATGCCAACAGCATGCTGGGTTACACTGTAGACTCTTTCAGCTTTTCCATGGTAACACTTGTGCAGCATTCCTTTTTGAACGGTGCCCATTCTCTTGATGTCTGCAGTATCAACTTCCTTGTAGATTGGCACTTATGTGGCCAAAGGAACAACCCCATGTTTTCTAAAAGGCTGGAGAAAATACCACAGGTGCCTCTCCTCTTTCCCTTCATCTTCATCATTTTGACAAATTACTGGAAGTTGGAGGTTGTGGTTGAAAGCCAGGCATCATTTTTTAAACCTTCTCAGGATATTGCAACATGCGCCGGGGTAGAGAACTGCTACTCTAGCTTCTTCAGGAGGCCCTTGGAGGTAGGAACCAGCAGTTGGGCTACTTTAGCAACTTAGTAGAAACTAAAACCAAAAATGATCTCCCATGGCCAAACATAACAGTAGTTTCTAGCTCTCCAACCTCCCTCCCTGACATCTCCACAGCACTTGGTCTGCCCTCTTGAGATTTTGAGATTCTTTTCTTTTCTTTTCTTTTTTTTTTTTTTTTTTGGAGACAGGGTCTTGCTCTATCTCCCAAGCTGGAGTGCAATGGCACGATCTTGGCTCACTGCAGCCTCTGCCTCCCGGGTTCTAGAGATTCTCATGCCTCAGCCTCCCAAGTAGCTGAGATTATAGGCACGTGCCACCACGCCCGGCTAATTTCTGTATTTTTAGTAGAGACGGGGTTTCGCCATGTTGGTCGAGCTGGTCTTGAATTCCTGACTTCAAGTGATCTGTCCACCTTAGCCTCCCAAAGTGCTGGGATTACAGGCGTGAGCCTTTGTGCACGGCCCTGCCTTCTTGAGATTCTTGTTGAGACTGTATGAGGCGTTGGCTCTTGTCTAATCTTTTGCATTGTTCCTCTATCTCCTTTCCCATCAACATTCTAAAGTTGGCTGCTTCTCAGTATTCATAATCCATGGTTCCTCTTTCTCTCCAAGAACTCCGCCAGCATGTACATTTATAAAACCACACCTCCAGCCCTAACCACTCTCATGTGTTTTTACTCTAATACACCTCCATTTGGATGTCATGCTGGTATCTCAAATTCAATATATCGAAAAAGGAACTCATAATTTCTGCATAAAACAGCACCCCCTTATGACTTCTTTTATCAATGTAGCTACCATTTTCAGGATCATTTTTGGTTCTTCCTTCAACAATCTATTTCCAACGTTCAGTTGGACTTTTCTGTACAATATCACTTCTACGTAATTAACATCTTTCAAGTTCAGATCGTAACAATTTCCTGTCTGGATTATTGAATCAGCCTCTTGCTCAATATGCCTCACTTTGTTACTCCCTATCACAAGGTCATCAGTACACCACTGTCAGTTTAATATAGGATACAATTGCAATCATGTGACTTACAACTTAGTGCTCAAAACCCATCACCAAAGTGCAAAGCCCCTGGTATCCAATGCCCTTCAGTATGGCCCAAACTATTTTTCTGACCATGCTTGCATGTATTCCTCCACACTAGATAGGACATTTTTTCTTTTTGAAATGGAAAGAACATAAACTTTGAATCAGACAGATTTGGTTTTAAATTCCAATCGGCTACTAGTAACTTGAATAAGTTTCTAAAACAATATGAGCCTCAGTTTCCACAACAATAACAACAAAAATATGTAAAATATTATGTATTAGTAAAAGATAAAAGGTGAAAAAAAACAGACATTAATCGTTAATAGAACTGTTTTGTATAAATTCTAGTTTTTGTTTTTTTTTTTCTTGTTTTGTTTTGTTTTGTTTTGAGATGGAGTCTCACTCTGTCGCCCCAGGCTGGAGTGCAGTGGCACAATCTTGGCTCACTGCAACCTCCAACTCCTGGGCCCAAGCCATTCCCCTGCCTCAGCCTCCCAAGTAGCTGGGATTACAGGCCCCTGACCACGTGTGGCTGATTTTTGTATTTTTAATAGAGACAGGGTTTCATCATATTGGCCAGGTTGGGCTCGAACTCCTGACCTCAGGTGACCTGCCCGCCTCGGCCTCCCCAAGTTCTGGGATTACAGGTGTGAGCTACTGCGCCCAGCCTAAATTATAGTATTATGTTTTTTTTGTCAGATCCTAAACTTCCCTACTGCACCTGGACATTTTTGTTGCTGTTGTTGTTTTGTGCCTTTTTTGTTTTGGTTCGGTTTTTAGTCTTTGTATACGGCTGTTTCTCCTGGCTATGCTCTATATCAAAGGTTGACAAACTATAACCTACAGACCTACTTTGGGCTTAACCCAGACATACCTATTCATTTAAATATTGTCATTAAGTATGCTACAACAGCAGAGGTGAATAGTTGTGACAGAGACCATATGGCCTGCAATGCTTAAAAATTTTGCTATCTGGCCCTTCACAGAAAAAGTTTGCCCACCCCTGCTCTAGCCTCTCTTTCTTTACTCACTCTATAATATCTCCCCAGGTATCCTGGGTTTAAAATATGTCCACAAATCCTCCAACAAAACTAACTTCAAAAGGTGGAGCCCCCATCCCTTGAATATAGGCTGGAATTCGTGACTTGCTTGCAACAAGTAGGATATGGCAGAGGTGTCAGTGTGTGATTTCTTAGACTAGGTCATAAAGGGCACTGTGGCTTCCACTTTGCTCTTTTGAGATCACTAATTCTGGAAGAATCCAACCCCCATATCATAAAGACACTCAAGCAGACTGCGGGGAGTCCCACATGGAGAGGAGCTGAGGCCTCCTGTCAACAGCCAGCACCAACTTGCCAGGCATGTGGGAGCCACCTTAGAAGCTGATACTGCAGGCTTGGTCAGTCCTTTAGAGGAACTTGCTGACTTGTAAGCCCAGTCTACATCTTGGCTCAAACCTCAGAACAGACCTTAAGCCAGAACTATCTGGCTAAGCCACATTCCAAATACCTGACCCACAGAAACTGAGGATAATAAATACTTAATGTTGTTCTAAGCCACTTAGCTTCAGGTTAATTTTAATTTCTTATACAGCAATTGATAACTAATACATAAGAAACTCTTCATTTACCATCCACTGACCAAAGACTCAAAAATACAACCAGAGCCTGGACCTCTCCTATGACCTCATACCTTCATATATAACAACCTATTCCACGTCTGTTCCTAGAGATCTCAAAGGCATCTAAAACCCAACATGTGTGAGACTTTGGTCTCTTTCCCTCAGACAGGATCTTCCTCCAATATTCCCTATCCCAGTTAATGGCATAATGAGCTTAATCCATAAACTACAACTCTGGCCATCTGTGATACTTCTTTGTCCTTCACACCCTATATTCAACCCATTATCAATTTCAGTCAAATTAACTAATATGTAGTTTTTAAATCAGGATGTTACCCTCCAGCAGTACTATAGAGATGCTGTTTCATTGTCTCAAGCATCTGCTGATCATGAGAAGTCTTGTGTAAGAGCATCATTCTTTGAAGGTAATCTATCTTTCCTTCTGATAGCCTTTGATGTTTTCCGAATAACCTTGAGCCTAAAGCTGGGTTTTCTTTTATTCATCCTAAGACTTGGTGTGATCTTTACAATCTGAAGACATATAGCTCTTCAACTCTCAAAAAACTCCATCGTCTCCCTAAATATTGCCTTTTGATTGTTGTCACTATTCCCTTTATAACAGTTTGGGTCCAGTCAGACATTCCAGTTATTTTAATAGACAAAAATTAACCTAAAGAACTATTAATCAGGTAAAGGGCAAAAAGAGGGCATTGAGGCATGGAAGGAACTGCAGAAGGATGCTACCCCACTAGGGTTAAGGGAATAAAAGGATGATGTTAGAATTACTAACATTTAGAAACTTGGAGGAAGGGCCCTGCAGAATTGAAATTAATACCTTTGAGCAGAGTCTGCTGGTCTGTTGGTACTAGTGTTTCTGAGGGACACAATGAGGTTGGTTATGCAAGTTTTGGAACAACAGCAAATCGAAATAACTGCTGCTACCAGAATGAATTCCACTACCAAGACAGGCATTAAATGTCATTCCTAAGGCACTCGTCTACTCTCAGAACTCAATAGATTGAATCTTCAACTTGCAACAATGGCTTTGTTTTTGACACGTGTCAATTTCCCTTTTGCTTTCCAGCTCAGCTATATATTTTAAGCATGTCTATGTATTTGCAGCGGATAGAAGTGATTCCCTCCACCAGCTTAGTCATTTGTCAAGAGTTTCTGTCCACTTCTCTTCATCTCCATGGTGCATTACCCTAACCCAAAAGATTATCATTTCTTCCCCAGACTACTAGTACCATCTTCTAACTTGTCTACCTGCCTTCATTCTAACAAGTCCACCATCTTTTCTCCACCCTGCAGCGAATGTTTTCTAAACACCAATCTAAGAACATTATCTCTTGGATGGGCGTGGTGGCTCACGCCTGCAATCCCAGCACTTTGGGAGGCCGAGGTAGGTGGATCACCTGAGGTCAGGTGTTCGAGACAGCCTGGCCAACATGATGAAATCCTGTCTCTACTAAAAATATAAAAATTAGCTGGGTGTGGTGGCATGTGCCTGTAGTCCCAACTACTCGAGAGGCTGAGGCTGGAGAATCACTTGAACCCGGGAGGCAGAGGTTGCAGTGAGCCAAGATCATGCCACTGCACAGCAACCTGGGTGACAGATTGACATTCTATCTATAAAAAAAAAAAAAAAAAGAACATTGTTTCTCATTTAAGTCCCTTCCCATTGCAATTACAATAAACATAAACATGTTGCATATGTCCAACAAGGCCTTGTATGTACTGACCCAGTGCCATCTTGCATTGCGCTCCTTCTTTTCTGTGTTTTCTGGCCACTCTGGCCTCCTTTGCTATTTTCAAATAGGACAAAGCCTTTGTATGTGCTGATGCTCCCTGTCTGCATCAGTCCTCTTCCCAACTCTGCCCATTTAATCATTACTCATCCTACAGAAAACAAGTCACATTCCTCCAAGAAGCCTTCCTTGCCCTCAGACTAGGTCAGCACTCTATCTATATGGTCTCATGGTCTTGGATAGATTTCTTTTACACAATGTGTCATGGATTATTTGGTAAAGCCTCCTCTTTGGGGCTATAAACTCCAAAAGAAAAGAGGCATAGCATCCTATGCTCCTAGCAAGAGTTTCTGCCACACAATAAACATGTAATAGCTCTTTCTAGAATGAATAAATGAGCCATATTGAATGCTGATTGAATTTCAACAAGCTTTGCAGAAATCAGCCTATAATGGTTATCCCTTTCAGTGGGCTTCTGACACTTGTGATTCATCTGACTTATTTCCTTTCTTTTCTGCCATGGGCCCGGTAGTCTCAACATATTATTGATTAAGGTCTGGGGCCTCTATGTTGTTTTCGAATTCCCAGTGTCTAGCACAGTGCCATTGAAATAGTATGCAACCAACACATTTTTATTACTCATGATAATGATTAAGAACTTAGTGCCATTATAGTTAACGTAGTAAAATTTTATGAATTCAATAATGTCCCTAAGTAGTATACAACTTTGAAAGCACACTCTTCTCAAGTAATTAAATGTTATAATTATCTAACACATTATTATTCTATGTAAAATTTCAGAGATGTTAGTTCATTATTTCCAGCCCTTTATATTTTAAATTAATGATATGGTAATTTTTAAAAAACAAACTTTTGCTTTACTTTAGCTGAAGACACAAATGTCTTCAGATGGCGCTCAAAATGGTTTAAATTACACAGATGTGGTAAGCACACAGTGAAATCTTAGAAAGGCCCCAAAGAATTCCCTGTGGATGATACATGAGCCAAGGACATGACATTCATCTTGGAGGATATTTCTCCCTTTGAATACGTTTGATAAAATGCCTTTTTTTATTCCCACTTTGACCTTAAACACTTAGAAATCATTTGTTTTACAAAAGCCCCGTGGTCTAAGATTATGGCAACCAAAATAGTGACTTCTGTCTTATATTTCAGTTATGCATGGTTCCTGACTTTAGTTTAAGAGAGTGATTTTACATAAAAGTTTTTAGGTAGACTTCACTCCTGTGCCTTTGTTGGTCTTTTCTGTACTTCTACGAAAAACAGCTTTGCAGTTTCTACGCTGGCTTCAAGCACAATACTATAGCTCCACAACCTTGTCCAACTGTTAGAATCATCCAGTTTTATAGCAGATGGACACAGATGTTCACTCACCCAGGTTCTGAGTTTCAGCAATCTTCTCATCTTTGCCATTTTTATGAAATAAGTTTGTTGTATTTTAGCACCCAAGCACCATAGTATCTTATACCTTACTTTCAGGAAGAGGCTCTCAAACATCTCCTGGTATTATGTTTATGATTCTTTGCCACCAGGTTTTTAGGCTTGTTACAGCATGATTTACACTGCAGACCTCCCTAAATTTAGTTAACTTTCATTCGTCATCACCATTCAGATATTTTAATTTGGTATATCCAGGAGGCACAATAGCCAATGCTTTGCCAGAGAGCTATAAATATTGGTATGAATTTTACATTTCCACTTGACAGTAAGAGTGTCTCAATTGATAGTGATCTTATGACTTCTTGTCAGCATACCAAATATATCAACAGGTCTTGTCATGAATTTTCCAGACATTTGTAAAATCATGAAAGTTTTTCACATTGAAATGAGAAAATATCACACACAAAAAATATTATTTTAAGATTTTTATGTAAAATATAATAAGATTGTAAATTTTATGTTGCATACAATGTTTATTACATGGGAACTTTGTGCATTTATGAAATTATTTACTACTTATTTATAAATGTATAAAGAAACATTTAGCAACAATTGTGTTCTCAATTCTTTTGAAGTCTGTCGACTTATGTCTATTTTTTCTAGAGGATTATTCCATGTTTCTGTCTAGTCTGGCATTTTACTACATATGCACTCTTTTCATAGAACTAGTGATGTCCATTTGTCAGCCTCAAATACATACAAATTGCTGTCTTAAACCAGACGATTGTTTTTACAAAACACAGACGTACAAAAGAATGGTCCTTTTGTAGAAATTGATCTAAATACTTTAAAGCTTGTTTCAAGGGTGTGAAATTTTGGTTAAGCTGGCCCAGAAAAATATTTTTCACATCAACCTAGGTCATGATCATACTTATTTTATGTAACATCAAGCCTACAGAATGTGTTTTCCAGTGACCGTCACTAATGGACATTATCTGGTATTTTAATTTTTTCCAAGGCTTTTCTGTGTATAATGAAACAGAGGAGTCCCATTAAACACAACATTTAAAAACAAGTTAACTCTATATTAGTGAAAAACAGATTATTAAAAGAATTAGTAGTACGTCAATTAAAAAACATTTTAAAAGTTTTAAAAAAGAATTAAATTCTGTCAAATTCAGCCTGAAATTTGAACACAGAAATAAGAACAGCAGGATTTTCACTGGAAGATGCATCATTCTGATGTTAGTGGCCAAACCAGATGCCAGGAAAGCAGTGCCTCTCTCAAATTCTCTTAAGCACACATGAGAGTTCAGCCTTCTTCTTGATGTCATCCAGCTCCTAGAGAAGTTTTGCTAGTGTTCCTTCTGAAAATATGGGGCAGGAGAGGAAGTCAAGGTCACTATCACCACCGAGTCCTGAAGCCAGGTAGTTATCAACCTTGAAATGACCCTCATCAAAAGCTAGTGGCTTGAATGTCCTCTATGAAGCCGTTCTTTGTTTGTTTTTTGTTTTGTTTTGTTTTGTTTTGTTTTGTTTTTGAGATGGAATCTCACCCTGTTACCCAGGCTGGAATGCAGTGGCATGATCTCGGCTCACTGCAACTTCCACCTCCTGGGTTCAAGCAATTGTCCTGCCTCAGCCTTCCGAGTAGCTAGGATTACAGGCACCCTCCACCACACCCAGCAAATTTTTGTATTTTCAGTAAAGAGGGGGGTTTCACCATGATGGGCAGGCTAGTTTCGAACTCCTGACCTCAAGTAATCCACCTGCCTTGGCCTCCCAAAGTGCTGAGATTACAGGTGTGAGCCATCATGCCCAGCCTATGAAGCCTTTCTTGACTCTTCTGAATACACGTGGCCACTCTCTTCCTGAATTGCCATTGTACCCTGTAGAAACCATTATTGGGACATCTATGAGACTCTTTTTCATGTATGTATATACTTGTCTGTTTCTTCTACTGTACCATAAAACCTGTGTTCCCAGGAATTCTATGGCTTTTCTCTCTATCACTCCACACAATATCTAGCACTCAGTCAATACTCATTATGTTTGTTGACAAAAACATTCTTCTGGACATGTTCATAGAACGAACACAGTCTTTAGCAGCAGTACACTCTGCAAATAACTGTGAAAAGGGAGTCATTGGATTTACCAAACTAGAACCACTCATTTTGAGCAAAAAAAAAATCTCTGACTCAATGTGAGGCAGGGCTGCAAAAGTTGAACAGCAACAGTTATCATTCACCCAGCACTTCAAGCCTTCACACTGTAATCACATCGATTAGCTGAACATTGGCATCAAAGAAAGGGTCAGTATATTTTTTGTTCAAGCTTTTGTCCATATACAGAAGCTGGTGCCAGATTACTTCAGTGTTTAGTGATTTTAATTTTCTGTGAAATTTGGCTACACAACTTGTGCTTCTCCCAGTTTATGTGCTCTGTACTGTCAAATATGATACACTCAGCACATTCCTTTATCATTTTCTCTTACAAAAAAGAAAACTGGAAAAAAATATATTATTTGCCTTTAAGTGGAAAGATATTTCATTTTCCAGATGGATGCTGGTACTTCAGGAAATATTAGAGATAGCTTGTTGAAATTTTTAGAAGTGATCCTGTTGTCGTGCATTTTACACTCCTGGTCAAGCTGTCATCACTACCAAAGCATTTCCTTAACTACCTACATATGCCCACTTCTTTAAGAAGAAACAGAGTGATGCTAACTTTCCTGAAGTTTCATACACACTTGAATTTGTATATGTCAAGTCTCAGATTGTCAAAAATTGAAGCATGGAAGTTTGCTCCTGGAACACCAAATGTATATGAAATTCCACCTGTGATGTCCTCAACTTGTTAACAACCCTAACTACTTCACCAACCTCTAGGAACTTTTTTTCAGCAGGATGTAGTACTCACAGACAAGAAATGAAGGCGACATTTTTTTCTAGATAAATTTAGCTGGGGAATAAGGAAAATATGATCTAATAAAGGAAACCTCCAGGTAAATTCAAGAGAGTGAATTATATGGGAGTTGGAAAACCAATTGCCAAAGATTCTTCCTTTAAGTAGAGGTTGTGATAAAATACATTTTGATGTCTATTTCTAATGAAAATGTGAAACAGACATCAATTTTTCCATCCCAACTGGGCTTCCTCCAAATATGCTGCCTTCTCCCTAATGAGTTGGACTAGTGTGCACCGTAAAATAGTACAACACATCCAGAAATGCTGACATTTCATTTTTAATTGAAATCAAATAGAAATAGTTCCACTGGGAAACAAGAAAGTAAAGCAGGCTTTTGATAGAAATTAATAGGAAAGGGATGGAAATACTATTCTCTATCATAAAGTAGTCCACTATGGAAGGCTGCCAGTCCTCTTGCCTGAATCTATCTCCAGGATTACATTCAGTGGAAAGAACACATCTTATGAAGGTGGAACGAGAAATCGTATTTGGATGGATGTATCAAATAAAAGAAATAAAAAATACTTCCTTTCTTCTATTTTTTAAAAATCATAGGAATATAGAGTTCAAGGAAAACTTGAATTTTACTGCAAAACAATGATAACAAAACAAAAGAGTTCATATCATCGACAAAATATTTACAAAATATACCATAAAATACATTCTTCAGCAGGTAAAATAAATTTACATTACTGGGACTAAAATTCTCTCAATGGTGAGACAACTTTCTTTTAAAAACAGTTTTATAGCAATACTTACAACGCGGTACTTTTAAGAGTTGTAGCTTGGCTGGGCGCTGTGGCTCACGCCTGTAATCCCAGCACTTTGGGAGGTTGAGGCGGGTGGATCAGAAGGTCATGAGATCGAGACCATCCTGGCCAACATGATGAAACCCCATCTCTACTAAAAATACAAAAATTAGCCGGGCATGGTGGTGTGCACCTGTAGTCCCAGCTACTCGGGAGGCTGAGGCAGGAGAATCACTTGAACCCGGGAGGCAGAGGTTGCAGTGAGCCAAAATCACGCCACCGTACTCCAGCCTGGGTGACAAAGCAAGACCCCATCTCAAAAATAATAATAATAAAAAACAGTTGTAGCTTGAGCAGCAACAATAAACATTAATGAAGATTAACATTTGTATAACTGTATTTAGATTATGAAATATTTGTGTAAGATTTTTAATAATTGATACTCCAAACTATTATGAAAATTCCTTCAACTTTCAAAAAACAATACTTTATTCTCCAAAATATCAGACTTTGAATATAAAAGCCATGATTTTAAGAAAATATTTATCTCTGTGGTCATAATTTCTAGGAACAATCTGTAGTACTTTGTATCAAAAAATGTCAGCTATTTTTATAGGAGTCATTCCAAGACATTATTGAGTGAGGACTGGTACTAGGATGACGAAGGGTCAGGCATTTGACACTGAAGAGTTTGTGGCATGTTGCAGAGAGGTACTTAAAAAGATAAATGCCAAAATGGTATGATTGATACCTAGTATACCTGACATAGGGACAAAGTGCGTTTTAGAGGCTATCTCAAGGAGTCGGGTAGTAAATGAAAGGAAGGTAAGAACATAGGTAGAGGGAGAGCTGCCTGGAGAAAGAGTTGGTTGGTTTGTTTTCAGAAGGTAGAAACTTGCACAGGTGGACAAGTGGAGTCAAAGAAGAGGAGGAAAGTTTGAGCTTCAGGAGAGAAAAGGGGTAAGTGATGGATACATACGGGTATTCTTTTTTTTTCTTTTTTTTTTTTTTTTTTTGATCTGGGTCTTTCCACAACTTCTCCCTGGTGACCTCGACTGATTTCTTGGGCTACCTCAGACATAAGAAGTCATGTTTATTAGAACTGATCAAAATAATATGTGGTATTTTCTTTAAGGACTGAAGCCCAGATGTTCCCACTCTTCCAGAATACTTAAACATGCACTGACTTCCTGAGGGCCACCAGGCATTTAGGGAGATGCCCAGTGAGAGGAAGGCAGCCTTGTGTTCCTTATTATAATGAGACCTTTCTCTGAAATGATTAAATAATCTACCTTGTAATAAAACTGCTGATTCTTCATGGAGGTCTCTTCAAATACAATAATCTGTGAAAATTCTGCCTACAGAATTTTAAGAAAACCAAGAGTACCAATTAACTTAAAATTATATAAAATTAATGATGAAAACAATGACCATTAACAAAACACAAATATAAAAACACCTTTATTCCTCACTCTAATACTAAAACTTCACAAAATTAATATCTAACTTACCTGATGAAAGCAATTTAATAAATTCTTTGGATAATTCTAATAAAAATAAGAAAGGTATTACCTCAGTCTCAAATTTGCCACAATTAAAGAGATACTCTTTTGAATTGGGAAGTTTCTCTCTAAAGAATTTTCCTCTTCTAATAAAGGATATTGCAATATGCTCTGAATAGATGTTTAAAATCTCTCTCATAAGTTCTGGAAATCTCTCTCATTGAAACAGTCCCAGCTTGACAGCCCTGCAATAACCATTAAATATTAAAATAACATTAAAAAGCAACTGCTCAGCTCATGGAGCTAGCTGCAAAACTCCTATTCACATTAATGGGACTCACATAGCTAAATCCCCATGTGCTGTACCAAAAATTTATACCGAAGGATCCAAGAATCAGGCACTGTAAAGAAAATGATGGATTCATTTTCAAAAAAAAATAATCGATCCACTACCAAACAAATTATCATTATTCATGGAATTTCAGTCACATAATTATTCTAAAAACCAGACTGTCTAAGATTAAACAGCATCCAATTTTGTATTCACATCGTATTCATCTGTGATGTAATAAAATTCATACTTCTATTGCAAGATGATCTGAATGTTGTAAAAACATATATAAAGTTTAAAAAATGTGTCTTATTTACAAACATATCCTAAAGCCAAAATGTAATTCTAGATACATTTTCTGTTTATTATTTCTGTAGATACTACGATCACAAAGCTTAAGCTTAAGAACTATTTTTGTTGTTCTTGATGTATGTTAAATGTAAAGGGGAAAAAAGTGTAAATAACTAATAGTGTTAATATTTAAAGTTACGTGGTGATCTAAACTTCTCAAAGAATTTCTTTTAAGAAATTATAGAAATTTTGACATAGTGACCACACATTATTATAATCATCCATGTTAACTATCCGAGAAGAAGTTACACACTATTTAAAAACAACAGACAGTGTGTTTAATGGAAAGTATTTCAGACCAAAATTTAGCTTACTCAAATTCCAAACTAAGACAAGTCACTTAAATTTCCAAATTCACAATTTTATTAGCTATAAAATGAGTGAGATGGACTCGGGAATCTTTTATGTCTGCCAGTCTACAGTCTTCTTTTGTAACAACTAATTTGGGTCACATTGCATCTGGTTAGATTTTCCCATTTCTCCCACTCCCACCATCTCCACAACACACACACACACACACACACTCACACACACACACACACACACATACAGGAGAAATAAGTTTTTAAATCTGATACAGAACTTTCGTAGAAATTCATGTATAATATTCTGTGAAATTCCTATTGGTCAATCAAAGTATTTGCCAGAACTGAAAGAGGCCTAGAGAATGAGAAAGAGAGGTAACACTGTTTTGTGGAAAGAGCACCTGGATGGAAAATTTGGAGACCCACTTTCATCAGCAACCAACTCTATGACTTTGGGCGGGTCACTTGCTTTCTCCAAATTGCAATTTCATTCAAAGCAGTAATTAGATAAGATGGTCACTAAATGCATGTCCAACTCTGAAATTGGATGCCTACAACTAAAATATCACTATTATGATAAACTAAACAAGGCAGTTGCTCTTTTTTTTTTTTTTTAATTGAGTCTCGCTCTGTTGCTAGGCTGGAGTGCAGTGGTGTGATCTCAGCTCACTGCAGCCTCTGCCTCTTGGGTTCAAGCAATTCTCCTGCCTCAGCCTCCTGAGTAGCTGGGACCACAGGCATGCACCACCACGCCCAGCTAATTTTTTATATTTTAGTAGAGACAGGGTTTCACCATGTTGGCCAGGATGGTCTCGATCTCCTGACATCCTGATCTGCCCGCCTTGGCCTCCCAAAGTGCTGAGATTACAGGCGTGGTCTACCACGCCCAGCCACAGTTACTCTTAAGTCTACATAAAAGAAAAGAAGAGGGTGTGTGCGTGTGCGTGTGTGTGTATGTGTAATCTTGAAGGGTGAGGGCTAAAGACAAAGTGAATGTAGACCATTTTGGACATTCAATAATAGTATATATATATATATATATGTGTGTGTGTGTGTGTCAGGCAGTACCCCATATACCAGGCAGTACGCCATAAGTTTAAAGAAGGTAACTTTTTATTACTTAAAAGAAAAAGATATGTTAAATATTTTCTAATCTTTTTGAGCACTTACTCTGCATTAGGCCTGAATCTAATAGTACTGCAGATGCTATTTCATTTATCCCTATGAACCCTATGAGGAGTTGCTATAATTATCCCCATTTTCTAGATGAAAAAATGAAGGCCTGGAGACCTGTGTCCCACAGCTAGTGTAACACACTGTCCCACAGCTAGTATATGAAGAAATATAAGATGGAGCCTGGGTTATGTTCCGTGAAGAGTCATAACCTTTTAGAATCAATATTATAGATAACTAAGCTCTGATTTCTTTATTTTAAAAGCATTTTGGTATTACTACCAGATCACAATAGCTGATTGTGCATTCTATTGGCCCACTCTATCAACAATAATATTTTTCTTTCAACCACTGCAAAAGTGATATTATAATGTTCTAAGGAAAATCACATTGTTTGGTACATAGATGTTTGTTGCAAGAAGGAAGGAGAACCCCTGTTCCCAACCAAGATGGAAGGGTATGGGCTGGATTTACCTAGCCACCTATAAGAACAACAACAACAAACAAACAAACAAAAAACTGGACAAAACATATGAGATCATAGTTTCACTTTGCTGGACAATGGACAACAAAGAATACTGATCATTAAAAGATAAGAAACAAGCAAGGTGAGTCCTATGATTGCCCAGCCTAATAGCTTAAGAGAGTTTCAGGTCTGCAGTGCAGGAAGGTAAAAACCTAAGCAGAACTCAGTAGGCTCTCTGAGTTGAGACAGAGTTATTGAAAATCGGGAAGACCAAAGCCACATGAATTCACAGAACAAAGAATCAGACCAAAAGTACTATAGAGAACTATAGTAGAACACTCTTGAATATTTAGCAAAGTACTGAGAAGCACATGTAATGAAACAACCTATGGCCCAGGAATGAACCATTTGAAAGGATTAGAAGGAACATTAGTCAGTACTCTCACAAGACCAGAAATAGTGTCTATAACCACCAGCCAGTCTAAGGAAACCTCATAATTTAGAGGATGATGGGCAGAGTATTAATAAGGGTCTTGCGTTGTTAGTCAGAAATATTAGCTCTCAATTAAGCACAGATTTGGTCCCACTTAACAAATTTTAAAAGTTAAGTCACTGTATTAGAGAATTTCACACTGCTATAAAGAACTGCCCGAGATTGGGTGACTTATAAAGAAAAGAGGTTTAATTGACTCACAGTTCAGCATGGCTGGCGAGGCCTCAGGAACCTTACAATCATGGTGGAAGGTGAAGAGGAAGCAAAGCACCTTCGTCACAAGGTGGCAGGAAGAAGAATTAATGCAGGAAGAACTACCAAACATTTATAAAATGATTAGATCTCATGAGAACTCACTTACTGTCACGAGAACAGCATGGAGGAAACCACCCCACAGTTCAATTGCTTTCACCTGGTCTCTCCCTTGGCACGTGGGGATTATGGGAATTACAATTCAAGATGAGATTCAGGTGGGGACACGAAGCCTAACCATATGAGTCCTCCAGGATCAAACTGTTTCCAAATGATGTAACCATACCCCAGGGAAGGAAAAAAGCTTACGAAGGTCTATAGGTATACAAAAACATCCAGCACCCAGCTAAGTAAAATTCAAGATGCCTGAAATTGGAAGAAACATGACTAGGTATGTCAAAAAGCAAGAAAATATAACAAATAATTAGGAACAAAAAAATTAAGTAATTGAAACTGATTCAGAAGTGACATAGATGATAGAATTATAATACAAAGACATTAAAACACTTTTTTAAAGCTATATCCCATTTCTTCTAAAAGTTAGACAAAGACATAGAAGGGATATGTATATATTTTCAAAGAACCAAATCAAACTACTAGAGCTGAAAACAACAATGTCTGAAATTAATGGTAGATTAGGCATTGTAAAAGAAAAGAGAAAAGATTTATGACCTTGAATGTACTGCAGTAGAAACTATCCAAAATAGAGCATACAAAGAAAGAAGAAAAGGCACAAATTACCAGTATCAGGAATAAGAGAATGACAGCACCACATATTCCACAAATATCAAAAGGAAAATAAGCTAATATTATTAGCAGTTTTATGCCAATAATTTTGGCAAGTTAGAGGAAATGGGTTAGGATTTCTCAAAAGTTACAAATGACCAATGCTTCCTAAGAAGAAATAGATAAGATGATCTGAATATCCCTGCACGTATTAAAGAAAGAGAATTTGTACTTTAAAACCTCCCTAACCTCACCACCAAAACAAACAAACAAACATAAAACAACCCAAAACAAAAAATCCAAAACCACAGGACCACAGGTCCAGATAGTTTTGCTAGTGAATTCTACAAAACATTTAAATTCCATAGAAAGGAATAATCTTCATCATATTCCATGAATCCAGCACTGCTCTGATACCAAAGCCAGACAAAGACATTACAAGAAAAAAAGAACAAACTAAACCCAAAGTTAGCAGAAGGAGGAAAACCTTAAAGATTAGACCAGAATTAAACACAATAAAGAATAGAGGTCAGGTAAGGCAACTCACACCTGTAAACCCAGCACTTTGGGAAGTTGAGGCAGGAGGATAACCTGAGCTCATGAGTCTGAGACCAGCCTGGGCAACATGGCAAGACTCTGTTTCTACAAAAAAAAATGTAATTAGCCAGGCATGGTGTCATCTGCCTGTGGTCCCAGCTAGTTATGAGGCTGAGGTGGGAAGATCACTTCAGCCTAGGATGTCAAGGCTGCAATGAGCTGTGCTCGTGCCACTGCACTCCAGCCTGGATCAGAGAGAGAGACCCTGCCCCCTCCTCAGGCAGCAGCAACGCGGAGGAAACGGGAGTGAACGGAGAGCTTAGTGACCATCATGAGCCTCCTCAACAAGCCCAAGAGTGAGATGACCCCAGAGGAGCTGCAGAAGCGAGAGGAGGAGGAATTTAACACGGGTCCACTCTCTGTGCTCACGCAGTCAGTCAAGAACAACACCCAAGTGCTCATCAACTGTCGCAACAATAAGAAACTCCTGGGCCGGGTGAAGGCCTTCGATAGGCACTGCAACATGGTGCTGGAGAACGTGAAGGAGATGTGGACTGAGGTCCCTAAGAGCGGCAAGGGAAAGAAGAAATCCAAGCCAGTCAACAAAGACCGCTACATCTCCCAAGATGTTCCTGCGCGAGGACTCGGTCGTCGTGGTCCTGCAGAACCCGCTCATTGCTGGCAAGTAGGGGCTGCCTATCCATCGACAGAACTCACTCTCCTGTCCTATGAAGACCGCTGCCATTGATGTCGAAAATAATAAAGCTCTGTGTTTTTTCCAAAAAAAAAAAAAAAAAAAAAAAAAAAAAAAAAAAAAAAAAAAAAAAAAAAAAGAGAGAGAGAGACCCTGCCTCAAGAAAACAAACAAAAAAAAGGAAAAAAAAGAAAAGAAAATTGTAGAAAATACCAGTGAAACTGAGTTGATGTTTTAACAAGATAAAATTGACAAACCCTTAGATAGACTAGCAAAACAGAGGAATCTCAAATAATGTCAGAAATTAAAGAGGAGACATTACAACTGATACAAAGAGATAGGAAGAATCATAAAAGACAGTTATGAACAAGTATATATCAACAAATTGGATAATCTTTAAGAAAGGGGTAGATTCTTAGAAATGTAAGGATCACACACTAAGACCAAATGAGATTTATCCCTGGGATGCAAGGATGGCTCAACATATGCAAATCAATTAATATGATAGATCACACTAACAGAATGATGAATTTTAAAATCATGTGATCATTTCAATAGATGCAGAAAAAGTATTTGATGAAATTCAAAACTTTTGTAATATAATGAATACTATAACTAAATAATTATACTATCAAAAAGCTAAGTATAGAGGGGATTTGCCAAAACATAATAAAGGCCATAAATGACAAGCCCACAGCTAACATTGTACTCAGTGGTGAATAACTGAAAGCTTTTCCTCTAAGATTAGGACTAAGAAAGGATGCCCAGCAACAGTAATTAAAACAGTATGGTACTGGTATGAAAAAGATCTATAGACCAATATAACAGAAAGCCTGGAAATAAAGGTATACATATACAGTCAACTGATCTTTAACAAGGGTGCCAACAAAGCACAGTGGGGAAAGGTCAATCTCTTCAGCAAATGATGTTGGGAAAACTGCATATATACATGCAAAAGAATGACTTTGGACCATTGCCTTACACAGGAAAATCAATTAAAATTGATTTAAGATTTAAATGTAATTTTTCAGCCCCTAAAATTTTACAAATTCATAAACTATAAAATGCCTAGAAGAAAACGTTGGGGAAAACTTCATAATATTGGTCTTAGCAATGATTTATTAGATATGACAGCAAAACACAAGCAGCAAAAGCAAAAATAGACAAGTAGAACTACATAAAACTAAAAAGTTCTGCACAGCTAAGAAAACAACAAAATGGAAAAGCAACCTACCGAATGGTATAAAATGTCTGCAAACCATATATCTGATAGAAGGTCAATATAAAAAGTATATAGGGAACTCCTGCAACACAATAGCAAGAAAAAGTACTTTTAATGGACAAAAGACTAGATAGACATTTCTCAAAAAGAGACATATAAATGGACAACAGGTATATGAAAGATGCTCAATGTGACTAGTCATCTAGAGAATGCAAATGAGATATCACCTCACACCTGTTAGGATGGCAATTATTAAAAAAAGAAAAGATAAATGTTGGTGAGGATGTGAAGAAATTGGAACCCTTGTGCACTGTTGTTGGGATTGTAAGATGGTGCAGCTGCTATGGAAAGCAGTATATAGACTCCTTAAAGAATTAAAAATAGAACCACCATATGATCCAGTAATCCCACTTCTGGCATATATCCCAAAGAATTGAAATCAGAATCTCAAATTGATATTCAGTCTCCTATGTTTATTGCAGCATTATTCACATTAGCCAACACATCAAAACAACCTTAATCTCCATCAATTGATGAACAGATAATGTGGTATATACACCATGGAATATTATTCAACCTTAAAAAAAGTCCTGTCATGTGTGACCACACGGATGAACCTGGAGGACATTATGCTAAGTGAAATAAGCTAGTCACAGAAGGACACATACTTCATGACTCAACTTATATAAAGTATCTAAAATGATTACATTCATAGTAGCAGAGAGTAGAATGATGGTTGCCAGAGTCTGGGAAGGAAAGAAATGGGGAATTGATGCTCAGTGGGTACAAAGTTTCAGCTATGCAAGATGAACACGTTCTGGAGATCTGTTGTACAACGTTGGGTTTAGAGTTTACAATAGTCTATGTACACTTAAAAACTTATTTAAGAGGGTAGGTTTTATGTGAAGTTTTCTTAACACAACAACAACAACAAAAAAAAAACTAAAGACGAATATGCTTCATGAACACAGATATAGAAGTTCTAAACAAAATTTTAGCATATCAAATTCAACATTACATAAAATGGACAATATATCCTGATCCAGTGGAGTTAATTCCAGGAATTCAAGGCTGGTTTATCATTTGAAAATAAGTCAATATAACTCACCATATTAAAACCAAAATTTTAAAGAAAATTCATTTGATGTTGACAGTTCCAACATCTTTTCCTAACTAAAACTCCCAGCAAACTAAAAATAGAAGAAGACTTCCACAATCTGTTAAAGGGTATTCATGGAAAAGTCTACAGCTAACATCATACTTAATAGTGAAGGACTGAATGCTTTCCCTCTAAAATCAGGAAAGAGGTAAAGATGGTCTTGATATTTTTATTCAACATTGCATTTAAGGTTATAGCCAATGTAAGAAGGCAAGGAAAGGAAAGAAAGGCATCAAGAATGGAAATGAAGGAGTAGAACTGCTTTGTTCTAAAGACATAATGACCTATGTAGCAAATCTGGTGGAATCTTAAAAAAAAAAAAAAAAGCAAGTTTGAGTTTAGCCAGGTTTCAGGATACAAAATAACTTATGTAAAAATTGGTTACATTTCTATATACTAAGAACAATTAGAAATTTAAATTTAATAAAGTCTATATGTATAGATATATCTAACAAAAATGTGCAAGTGTTGTACACTGAAAACTAGAAAACATTGCTGAGAAAAATTAAAGATCTAATTAAATGAAGAGATATAGCCTGTTCATTCATCAAAGACCCATACTGTTAACATGTCAATTCTCCCCACATTAATCTATACATTCAACATACTCCCAGTGAAAATCTTAGAAAGCTATATAGAAATTGACAAAATACTTCTAATTTATTATCAAGTCACTGAGGTATTGACCACAATACAGGCAAACAGATCAAAAGAACAGAGTTGGGGGTCCAGAAATAGATATACACATAAAGAAAACTCACTTTTTCCACCAATGATGGATATCCTTAAGCAAAATAATAATAATAATAATTTTGATTCACACTTTGGAACATATATAAAAATTAACTCAGAATGGGTCACAGACTTAAGTGGAAAAGCTAAATCTACAAAATATCTAGGAGAAAATCTCTGTGACCTTTGATTAGGCAAAGATTTATTGGATACAATACCAAAAGCATGATCCAAAAAAGAACAAATTAGTACAATGGACTTCATCAAAATTAAAATCTGCTGTTCAAGAATATGGTTAAGAGAATAAAAAGATAAATCACAGACTGCTAGAAAATCCGTCCAGATTGTATGTATTATAAAAGAACTGTGTCCAGAATATATACTGTACTTTTAAAACTCAAAAAACAATTTAAGAACCCAATTTCAAAAGAGAAAATAATTTGAACAGACCTTTCACCAAAGAAAATATACTGCTGCTAAATAATCATATGAAAAGGTCCAACAATATTAGTCAATGAGGACATGCAAATTAAAACCACAGTGAAACACTACTACACACCTATTACAATTGTTAAAATTAAAACTATCATCCACATCTTATGCGGCCAGGGATGTGTAGGAATTAGAACTCTTATACACTACTTACACTGCCAGTGGGAATTTTAAATGGTACAACTGCTTTGGAAAACAGTGAGGCAATTTCTTAAGACACACACCTAACCATATAAACCACTCATTCCACTCCTAAATATGTAACTAAGTGAAAAGAAGGCATATATTCATACAAAGACTTGTGTACAAATGTTCACAGCAGCTTTATTTGTAATAGTCCCACACTGGGTGTGGTGGCTTATGTTTGTAATCCCAGCACATTGGAAGGCCAAGGCGGGAGGCTTACTTGAGAATAGGAGTTCAAGACCAGTCTGGGCAACACAGTGAGACCCTCGTCTCTACAAAAAAATTAAAAATTAGCTGGATGCAGGGGTATGTGCTTGGGAGGCTGAGACTAGAGGATTACTTGAGCCCAGGCTACTGTGAGCTATGATCGTGACACTGCTCTCCAGCCTGAGTGACAGCCTGAATAAGTAAATAAATAATAGCCTCAAACTGGAAACAACTCAAATGACCATTAACAGGTGAATGGATAAACAAATTGTGGCATACATACAATGAAATATGCTATGGTTTGACTCTGTATCCCCACCCAAATCTCATGTCGAATTTTAATTTGCAATGTTGTAGGAGAGACCTGGTGGGAGGTGACTGGATCATGGGGCAGATTTCTCGCCTTGCTGTTCTGGTGATAGTTCTCATGAGATCTAGTTGTTTAGAAGTGTGTAACACTTCCCCCTTTGCTCTCTCTCTCCTGCTGACCATGTGAAGAAGATACTTGCTTCCCCTTCGCCTTCCGCCATAACTGTAAGTTTCCTGAGGCCTCCCAGCCATGTGGAACTGTGAGTCAATTAAACCTCTTTTCTTTAAAAATTACCCAGTCTCATTTAGTTCTTTATAGCAGTGTGAGAACCGACTAATACAGAAAATACTACTCAGCAATAAAAAGGAATGGACTATCGATACCTGAAACAACATGGATGAATCATAACATAATTATTTTGCATTTAAAATGCCAGACCAAAAGAATAAAACAAAAAGTATACACTGTATGATTCCATGTGTATAAAATTCCAAAAGAAATCCCAACTATTCATGGTGGCAAAAAGCAGACTGTTGGTTGCCTGGGGATTGAGACGGGAGGCAAGGAAAGTGGAAGGAAGGATTGGGAAGGAGAGATAACATAGGGGCATGAGGAAGCTTTTGGGGTGATATGTGCATTTTCTTATTCATGGGCATATGTATATATCAAACTGTATTAAACTGTACACTTAAATATGTGCAGTTTGTTGAATGTCAAATATATTTGACATTTATACACCTCAATAGAGCTACTTTTTAAGAATATGAAGTAAGGAAGGATGGGCATGAGCAATGAGATATTACTTAATTGGTACAAAGTACACTATTCGGGTGATGGTGACATTGAAACCTAGACTTCAGTACTAAAAATATATCTTTTTTTTTTATTTTTATTTTTTGAGACGGAGTCTTGCTCTGTTGTCCAGGCTGGAGTGCAGTGGCATGATCTCAGCTCACTGCAACCTCTGCCTCCTGAGTTCAAGCTATTCTCCTGCCTCAGCCTCCTGAGTAGCTGCGATTACAGGCACCCAGCACCACGCCCAACTAATTTTTGTATTTTTAGTAGACATGGGATTTCACCATGTTGGCCAGTTTGGTTTTGAACTCTTCATCTCAGGTGATCCGCTGGCCTCAGCTTCCCATAGTGCTGGGATTACCGGGCCCGGCTAACAATATATTCTTGTATGGCAATTGCACTTGTACCTCCTAAATGTATACAATTTAAAAAAACAAAACAGTCAAAATGTCACAAAATAAATTATTAAAGTGTGAAGTGTTTCACTTTCCCATGTATTTTTTCATTACAACAATACAGTGAGCTACATATCATGATTATTTTTATCATATTATTGTTTTACATTATTATTGTTACCATATAATACATGATAAAACTGAGGCTCAACATATTACTTTGCCTAATGTCAGATAACCTTTGGCAACAAACACGATATGGAATTCCTTAAAAGCAAATAAAATAAAAGACCTCATTTCATTACATTGGTCCTCAAGCATTTCCATCCTGGTTTATCACCCTCCCCTCTCATATCCCTAAGCATCTCTCACTCTATTTAAGAGTGCCCATCATTCCCAATTCCCAGTCCCCCCAAAAATGTGAGGTAACACCTCACTCTGCCCTGTCCAATGCAGTAGCCTCTAGCCATCTGTGCTACTGAGCAATAGAAATGTGGCTCATCCAAAATGAGAAATGGTATAAGATACAGCCCAGTTTCTGAAGATGTGAATAGCTCATAAATAATTTTTACATTGGCCGGGTGCAGTGGCTCGCACCTGTAATCCCAACACTTTGGGAGGCCAAGGCGGGTGGATTGCCTGAGTTCGAAACTAGCCTGGCCAACATGGTGAAACCCCATCTCTATTAAAAGTACAAAAAAAGAGCTGGGCGTGGTGATGAGTGCCTGTATTACCAGCTACTTGTGAGGCTGAGGCAAGAGAATCGCTTGAATCTGAGAGGCAGAGGTTGCAGTGAGCCAAGATTGTGCCACTGCACTCCAGCCTGGGTAATAGAGCAAGACTCCATCTCAATAAATAAATAAATAAATAAATAAAAATATTTTTACATTGATTTTATGTTGAAATAATATTTTGCATATACTATGTTCAATAAAATATATTGTCAAATTAATTTTATTTGCTTATTTTTACTTTTTGAATGTAATTCCTAGAAAATTTTAAATTATACACATGTCTTGAATTATATTTCTGTTGGAAAGCACTGATTTAAATCCTACTGGGGAAAGCAATGTTATGTTTTTTTGTTATGACAACTTTGGAAAATCATTAACTTGTGTTATAATCATGGTGCTCTATAGCTTTGGCTTTGTAAGAGGGTGGAAGGCTCTAGGTAGGGTGCCATAGATAGAATCTTGTGGTGAAAGTGAACAAAAATTGGCCTTGGCAGGGTAGCAGATGGTGATTAGGAAAGAAAAAGAGTGTAGTTGATCATGAACTCATAGTAGAGTGGTAGAAAAGCTTTGATCCCAACTCTAAGATCAGTTTTGTAAGTCAAACCAGTTCTTGTGCCTTAGGGTACAAATGTATTTTGGGGTACAACGCTAGTGTTGTGATTTGTCATGCTCCTGTGGCTGTTTGTGGCAGTCATGTAAGATGGAGCCAGCCCAGAGTTGTCTGGACCCAATCAGCTGCTTATCTGTGCAACTATTACCAAAGCAAGATTTGGAGCAGCAGCTGCAGCTTTTGACTCTGTGGATTAAAATCTCAATCTCCCCAAAGCCTTGCCTCATGCCAAACTCCTGTGCACCATAGTGCTGTCTCTTCTGTTCTTATTTATCAGTCAGCTAGAGTTCTGCCACATTGTTTGGAATTGGTGAGTATCAACGAATCTTGGAAGCTTTCCTTGGGCCCACTGTGCTAACTCTTCACCATAAGATAGGTAGGGGCATCAGTACCTATTGTACTGGCAAACTTGCTGCATTTCAGTACATGGTAGGTAGTGTTACATTTTCATCATTTATATTAAATCCAGCTCATGTAAAATACTGTTGAAATTGCAAAGCAAAACAAATGTCACAAAAGGCAGAGCCAAGTCTTGCAGTTCAATTGTGCTCTCCCAGACTCTTCCCTCTGCAATCTCTTGGGCTACCATGTGAACCACTTCCCTAGGTGTAATCTTTCCATCTTGATGGATATCTTCCTGTTGGAGCTGTTAACTAGTCAATATATAACATCTCTTTTTATCATCTTCTGAATTTGGAATCAATGGAAAAACAGATGCAGGAGTCAGACAGATGGTGAGAGAATGTGGCTTTTGATTAGAGGCCCAGAAATCTCCCTAATACTTCACTCATCAATGAAACACTCACCCAGTCACCAACAGAGCTGGACAGCGAAGGTCTACTCCATTTCAGGAGCAAGAGAATCAGAGCCCCCATGTCCTGTGGCATCCTCCAAAGACAAAGGAGTCCGAAAAGGCAGTGAACATGCTCAGAAATGCCAACCAAACTCAAACCAAATTAGCCTGCAGGAGTAAGGCATAGGGAAAAGGTGGGTTACCCTGGCAGAAGTCCCTCTGCATAACAACATTAGGCCGGGGAAATGGATATTCTTTCTGACCTCTGCACCTATATAAATGCATTCATCTGCATGTTCATGATGGGTTTTTATGAACACATTTGTCAGGGTTTGGCATGAAGACCTATAAAATGTACTTTTCTGGATCCAAGCTCTATTCATTCACTCATTCCAAAAATATTTGGCCAGTGCCTGTTTTAGGCTAGGCACAGGTCTAGGTGCTACTAGGTGAAGAAACAGACAAAAACCCTGCCTTCATGGAGATTATATTTTAGCAGAGAAGACTAAAAAAATAAATAAGCAAATAAGTAAAACATATGGTACTACAGATGGTGAAAAGTGCTATTGAGAAAAAGAAAGCAAACAAGGGGTGAGTGTGGAAGTTGTGATATCAAACAAAGTAACTAGGGAAGCCTCTCTGGGAAGGTAACATTAGAAGAAAGGCCCAACAGAGGTAGGAGAAGCAGCCCTGCAGATATTTGGGGAAAAAGTGCATCAAGCAGAGTGAACAGCAAGTGCAAAGGCCCTGAGGAAGGATGCTTGTTATGCTGGGGAACATGCAGAGTCTAAAGTGGCTGGAACAGAATGAGTGATCGAAGTTCACATGTCATCTGTGTCTTCAGGGTTATGATACATTCATGTCATGATACTCCTGCCTTTTTGGTTTGTGTTTTAAAATTCAGACTCAGAAGTTTTACTGCAACTCTGGTGCTTACAGCTATCATGTTCCTCTATACACACAAACCATATGCACATCCATTTCTGTAGTTCTGAGCCTGCCTCACCTTTGCTCAGAGCCTGAAAACTCCTGGTGGGAACAGCATCTCTCTTCATTACATTTCTCTGAATTCATCAGGCACCCAGCAAATGCCATTCAGAAAGCAAATTCTGAATATGGGTGTGGTGAAGGAAACTCCTAGACTTTGCCTCAAGGATTTTCATGAAAAACTTGCCCCAGTGTATGAGTTTTCCCAGCAGCAGTGGCTTCATTGAGAATATGTGGCTGACCACTGGAATATTTAGTTCATACTTAGCACAGCCTTCTCCATCTTAGCCTGGGCTGCTGTAAAAAATGTCTATAGAGTGGTTGGCTTAAACAACAAACATCTTTTTCTCACAGTTCTGGAGGCTGGGAAGTCCAAGAGTAAGGTGTGGATAGATCTGATGTCTGGTAAGAGCTCAGCCCACTTCTTGGTTTGCAAGTGACTATCTTCTCGTCGTATCTTCATATAGCAGAGAACAGAGAGAAAGAACCTGTGTCTCTTCTTCTTTATATAAGGGCATTAATTCCATTCCTGAGTGCTCTACCTTCCTGACCTCGTTACCTCACAAAAGCCCCACCTCCCAATGCCATCACATTGGGGATTAGCCTTCAACACATGAATTTTGAGGTGATACAAACATTTAGTCCAAAGTACCCACCTTTTTCCAATGTAGCTGCTGGCATTTGTATACATTAGTGTCCACACCTCCTACCGCCCACTCCACCCCACCATTTATTCATTGGTTTCACACTATTTATTGAGGGTGTATTATAGGCTCTCAATGAATCAAATAGACTCCTGCCCTTGGGAGCTTATATTCAAAAGGATAACACCTTCTTTGAAGGCGGGATGCTGTCTTAGTCACCATTATTCCCACGGCCCATAGCACAGTGCTTTCTTTGCCTAACATGCTCTATAAAAATATGCAAATCTTGAGACAAGTCACAAAGCAGAATTTTGTGGAACCAAAAATAAATGTGCTCATCTCTTTTATTCTTTAAATGGCTCATACAGACTAATTGGAATGGAGATGAGTATTTAACTCAATGCCTTCCTCTAAAACATACTCAAGGTCCATTTATTTCCAAGATGGCATTTTGACCTGTGATAACTAAAGTCCCATATTGCAAAAAAAAAAAAATACTGTGGCAAGATGCTAGATTGGTCTAATTTTCTCCCTGCATTGCAAATCTTTAAAGCTACTGGGAGTGGGAGTGTAAGATGGCTGACCATTTAACGTGACTGTTTAATAAATTTCATTCCTAGTAAGCCATAGTCCTGAACCCCTCAAAGTATCAGTATATCAGAATCTTCTATAATGTTATCAAGAAGAAGAAAATAAATTTTGAAAATTTTCCTAAAGTGCTTGAATTAATATTAACTTTCTGTGGTCTAGGAAATTCTGCTAACAGCCCTGCTGCTTTTCCCTTAAGGTTACAGTGAGACGAAGCATGTGGCACTCAGCTTCCATTTGTAGATCAACGGTGAAGGAGACAGATTTGTAGTTTTTATCAGCATTAGCAGGGCAAAGCACATTTGTTCACAGGTGTTAGGAGTCACCACTTGAATGAAAAGCTGGGCAGGGAAATTGTATTTGTCTAGTGAAAATGTAACTGAAGCATAAACACAGCCCACACCTTTTGAGTGTGGCATTATACAGTCTGCACCGCTGTTAACTCACATTGAAAAAATCTTGGCATTTTCTTCCCTTGAATTCATTCCTTAAATTGAATTAGCGCATTTTAAATCCTTATGATTATCATTATTGACGGAATGATAGCATTTGAGTGATAACATTTTCATTGTTAATTGAGTGCTGAGAATGGGCGATGACATAGTTATTCTGATTTTCAAAAACTAGAAAATGGAACACGTGAACAGTGGCATATGAAGCTCTTTGACAGACCTAGGGTGAGGACTCAAGGCATGTCATTCCAAAATCTTTGTTTAGTTCCCAGGAAATAGCATCTCCTGAGTTTTTTCCTGTTGATTGTTTGGCAGGTCCCTTAGGAGATTAAATTTGCTGAAGAAAGGCAGCCAGGAGCAGGGTTAACAGTAGAAATTGTCATTTTTCGAATCCACTGGCCTTGTAACATGGGAGAAATCTCCACTCCACCTTACATACACCCTTTTCTTGTAATTTGTTGGAAAATTTATCTTAAAATTTGGCATCAAATTCAATTGATTGTTTGACCTACTGACTTTTAAGAACAGCACACTTTTATCAGATGTTTTGTTAGACACTGTCAGATAATCCAAAATGCTTCCATTGGTTTGCAGGCTTCTCTAGAAGATGGGAGTATGTTCTAATGTGCCACAATTTTTTTTTTTTTTTTTTTTTTTAGAAAAGCATATGAGAAAATACAATACTTGGAAAATAAGTAAAATGGGTGAACATAAAATTTATTATATCCCCTAACAATGAAGAGATGTGGCATGAACACGGTCACCTCTGCCCATTGTGCCTACTGTGCTGTAGGTATTGCCGAACATATGGTGCCTGGTGTCACCCACTGTTCTCATTCCTTCTTCCCTCTGAGAGAGGGATCAGACCCCATCAGCATCTCTAGGGAGGATAATATAATGATATCAAGTTACCAGATTTTGATATGTGAAAAATGAATTAGGTAGCACTTTCCTAGCCATGGGAGTATATGCAAACAATGTTATTGAGCAAACATTATGAATTAATTTAATATAATCATTACAGTAAAGAAATATTCTCCATCATTTCAATTGTCATTCAGTTGTCACCAGGAGAACAAGTATCACCGAACAAATACAATTTTCATCAGATCAAGTCTGATTATTGGTTTATTTTAATCTAGTTGTTTTGTTTTGTTTTGCCTGGAAATATGTTTACCCTGCTTAAGTTATAGATATTACCTGCTTAAGTTATAGATATTGTTTGAAATGAAATTTCTACCTTTATCTGCCCCAAACTTTGGGTTGACCAAATAATTCCACAGATGAAAACATTGCTGAGTTATAAATCTATATTATTACTTTCACAAAAATCTAGCCTGTGTCCAGGATAAAATGACAATGGCACTTTGAAAGAAAGTAGATAGCTTCAAATTATGTCTGTGAGTTATGGTTCTGGGCTGTGAATTAGGCTCAGAACAGAGAAGAGAGGAAACATTTCTATTAATATTCCCAGAGTAGAAGAACAGAAAGGGGTAAAGGAGCAATCATAACATTTTCACACTCTCAAAAGTAATGGGATGAAGATGTTCCCAGTAACTTTAGACCAAATATGTAGACAAAGGAAGAAAGTGTGTGTTATTTTTTTCTCATCTTCTCTCATCTCCTTGGGTAGAAATGTGTCGCTCAAGCAACTACTTATTCAAATAGTAAGTGCTTGAGGGTAATTATAGTTATTAAATCTCATACTGTATTAGGGATTGGAATAGGGAAGGACCCTAACTGCAGAAGCATAATCTCACATTTCAGAGCAGTGATTTTCAAACTTGAGCATTCATCAAAAGCACCATGAGGACTTGTTAAATAGATTGCTGGGCCTACCCCAGAGTTTCTGATCAGGAGGTATGGGTGGGACCCAAGGATTTGCATTTCTAATAAGTTCACAGCTGATACTGACACAATTGGCCTGAGAACCACTTTTTGGGAACCACTGCTCTTGAAAGCAGCACAGCAGAAGTGAAAACAGGTTCAGCTGTGGCTCCTCCGATTCTTAGGTTATTTGCCTCCGTTGCCCCTATTTGCTCATGTGGAAAATGCAGAGTACTAATATCTGCCTCATCAGGTTTTGGAGTATGTGTGAAACTATACGTGATTGTAGCCAAATCTGTATGTAAGTGTATGAAAAATGCATATGCAACTGGTATGATTTCCTTCATCAACTTGGAGTACTAATGCAAGTCCATCTTTTTTATGTTTCTAATTAATCATTCCTACCTCCACATGTCCAGTGTAGATAGATGTTCAATGTCTGCCTCTTGAGACCACCTCCTTCCCCCAAAACATATATCTCAGGAGTTTACTCAGTTTGAAGAGCCAGTCCACCTTCCAACTCTAGAAGAGAGACCCTGGGAGTCTAATCAGCCCACTGACCTTTATTTCTGCTCCACCACACAATGTCACCATTGAAAACTCAGCTCACACCATCGGATGGAATTTTTCATCTGTACAATGCTCTTGACAGACCAAATGTCGTTACAGGCCATAGTGGTGCCCCAAACTTAGGATCCAAGATTGCAGCTCTATGAGCTCACACTCATAGGCTGTTATTTCCCTAAAATGTGCCACTGTGCAGGGCAATTGGGTATGATGGGTTTTCAGTCTAGGCCACATGCTGTGCTAATGCCAGCACCCACTGCTACCCAGCCCAACCTGCAGACCATGTTATGGTGCCAGGGTTACCAGTCTTGACTCCCCCTTCTCTTGAGATGAGTGCTCCTGTGTGACTTAGGGTGCCCATTCTGCAATCCCAGTTCTCCTCAACAGGACCCCAGTGAGGTATTCCAGCTGTTCTCACTGGGTCTGTGGTTGTACATCTGAAATCTTCTAATAACCTAAAAAGGGAAAGGGGCTGGAATCTCAATTGTTTTATTTCAAGATCGGTCCTCAATGCTTATGTCAGCTTAATGGCCTGCCTTTAGTGATTTTGCCAACCATCCCCACTTCTTCCCATTCCCCTGGCTCCTACTGGAAAAGTCCCAGCAAGTAGGAGGCTGTCCCTAACTAGTAGCCATTACAATGACCACCAACCTTCTTATAGCTCCACTCTGCTTTCCCACGTGATGGCATGGGGCTCCTGCAACTGAGAATACTGCTGATCCTTTACAGAAGTGGGTTTTTCATCTATCCATTACTTGAGATGTGGAGGTTTTCCTTGTCCCCTTTCTTAGTGAGATCCGGTCTTGCCACACACTCAGCCATTTTGCTCGCCATCCAGAATCCCTGCAATATTTCACTCTTTGAAACTGGGTGGGCAATGCCCTAAAAGCAAAGATCCTCTTTGTCCTCTCTGTTAAAAGCTGAACCAGAACCAGTTCCAAGCAGGCCTCTAGCACTCCCTCCTTTCTTAACCCTTCCTTAACTTTCCAATAGAAGGCACAGCAAGGCCCATCTCACCCCCACCAGAGGAAGAAAAAAGAGGAAGATGAGGAAAGGAAGGAAATTTGCCCCCACCCCGACCAAAAGCTTCCTAGTGTGTGACCTTGACACACAACGGAGCAATTTCTCCAAGGATTCTGGGGTGGGGTGGAAGCATGGCAGAAAAGGGAAGAATCTGCTTTTTTTAAAAAAAAAAAAAAAACAAAAAACTGATGAAGTGGCAGAGTTAAAACTTTCCCTAAACATTTGTGTGCAGAATCTATATCTAGTGCTTTTAAAAAATCATTGTTGTTAAGATATAGCAAAATAATAATTACCCAGTCATTCAACAAAAATGTGTCCAATGCTTGTTCTGAGCAAGGACTGTTCCATATGCCAGTGACGGTTATGGGAAAAATGGCACAAGGAGGGTCAAGTAGGGAGGGTCATCAAAGACATGACATTGATGACTTGAGGATCTGTCACAGCAGTTCACGGTTCTGAATGATGAGCCCCATAGGAGGACCGTACAGCTATTCAACCCAAGCTCGGAGAAATTGTTTTCTCCTCAGGAGGAATTGGTCCCCTGCTGTGCCATGATCTCCTGGCCTCCTGACAGTGAGACATGCTCTCTGTGGTGTTTCTCTCTGCTCATACGGACAGTAAGCATCTATTCTATATACTCTGTGTACATGTTTCCCCTTGGGGTTGATAGCAGCTCTCTTTTAAATGGGTTAACCAGCAGCAGAGATGCAGCCTGTGGTTTTGAAATAGAGTCATGTTTACTATTAGTTTATGGACAATGGTGAGGACTTAGTGTCTGCCTATTCCACCTGTTATTAACTATTTTAATAATCTCTCTTAGAAGTATGCACCGAAATATATTCTGGATTTGATAGTTCTATATTTCAGATCATATATGGCACTCTTCAAAATAGAGTGAGTGCAATAAATAATAATAATAATACCTCACTTAATTTTTAAGTAACAATTCATAATTTATAAAACTGGTATGAATACATGAGCTCTTTATAACAACTCTATGAAGCAAATAAAATGATCTTCATCGTTATGGATAAACTGTACTGCTGAGAAGTTCAGAGGTTTGCCTAGATCTCAACCAGAGTGACTGATTACTAAGGGACATTTGGCAACATCGGGGGGCATTTTTGGTTGTCTCAACTTGAGGGGCATAGAGGGTGACTACAGGCATTTAGTGGGTAGAAGCCAGGGATGCTGTTAAACATACTATATGTAATGACCAGGATAGACTTCCACATCAAAGAATTTTCCAGCCTGAAATATTAATAGTGCCAAGAATAAGAAAAGCTGCTCTAGGATCACAAAGCTGGTAAAATCTGAATCCAGGTCTATTATTCTAAACCCAGTATTTTTTTCTATGTCCCCCAACTGTAAAGCTTTCATCTTGAATTGAATGGGGAAGCATTGTCTATTACATTTTACATTATGTTCATTTTGGTTTCCCCTTTTCCTGAGCTCTGCAGAAGGGGTGGAAATTTTGCCTTTAGTAGACAATGAAATGTTGCTATAATATAAAATCGTTCCTAGTGATTCTGGAAAATCTTTCAGCATAATTTCCACCTCTTTGCAACTTTATCCAACTCTCCTGTATCTGCAATTACAATTTTTTGGACTACAAAGTGTGATAAATTTTACTGTGTTTCCCAATTCTAAGACTGAGATAGACAACATCTAGAACCATGTAAGAGAGATGGGAAACAGGAGTAAATGATTGATTAACATGTGTGTATATTCTCAATTATTGATGGTAATGGCCTGTGGATGTAATGTGAACTTGCCAACACTGCTGATAATCCAAAAGTCATTTTTATTGAGATTTGGAATACGAAACATTTTTTAAAAGGAGAGTCATCTATCTAATAATCACTTTAATTTTGAGGTAAGCTACTATAGCAGTTATTTTTAATTCCCTAAATACACATCACTGTGAGGCAGGAGAGGCATCCAAGAATGTGCTAGTCTGTGGGGGATGCCAACAAAGATTAAAAATTGGAACAAGAGTAGTAAAGGAATGGCTAAAAAAGCTGTGGTACAGGCATCTCCTAGCCAAGGGCAGGAGAGTTGAGGGCATGGATACCAGAGCCAGACAGCCTGGGTTCTGACCCTGACAGCTTACTAATGTTATGATCTTGAGCAAGTTACTTCATATCTCTCTGCCTCAGTTTCCTCAACTACAAAATGGGAGTGTATATAATGCCTACCATATAGGGTGGTGCTGAGAACTAAATGTATCTTAAAATGTGCCTGGCACATAATAAGTGTGATAGTGCTATATATTTTCTATATTTTGTAGGCATTAACATGAATCCGGCAAACCTATGTATAGGGATGTGAAAACATGGCATGACATTCCCGTTAAGTGAGAAAAAGAAAAAGAAAGGAAAGAAAATCACAGAGCCATAATTATCACACTGGCGCATTTATATTTTAAAAATCCCTAATGACTAGATAGGTGAGTTATAGGTTGCACAGTGAGGAAGAACTTGAACCCTTTTTATTCCATGAGAGAAGTTTACAATCACTTTCTGGTTTGGGAGTAGGTGAATATTTGTCACCTTGAAGCAGACATTCTTTTTTTCTTTTTCAAGACAGAGTCTCACTCTGATGACCAGACTGGAGTGCAGTGGCGTGATCTCGGCTCACTGCAAACTCTGCCTGCCGGTTTAAGTGATTCTCCTGCCTCAGCCTCCCAAGTAGTTGGGATTATAGGTGCCTGCCACCACACCCAGCTAATTTTTGTATTTTTAGTAGAGACAGGGTTTCACCGTGTTGATCAGGCTGGTCTTAAACTCGACCTCAAGTGATCTGCCCGCCTTGGCCTCCCAAAGTGCTGGGACTACAGGCGTGAGCCACCGCACCTGGCTTGAATCAGACTTTCCTTTACTTTCTTTTTTTAAATCAGTTATGGAATGTAAAATCAGAAGCTCACTTGGGCCTCAAGGAAAGGGCATAGAAAGACCTTTTAAGTTCCTTCAAAGGCCACCTCTCCCAAGATCCTTTGGAATGTGAAGCTGGTCACTTAGGACGAGGTGGGCAGATGGTGCAGGGGTTCAAGGAGCCCTCTGGAAGTACAGTTATCTTATTGGTTACTATATAATACTCCACTGTAGATTATACAATTTATCTACTCAATCGTCCCTCAAATTTAGGTTTTCCAAGTTTTGGCTATTATGAGCACAGCTACTTTGAACATTCTATACATGTATTTTTGTGGATATAGCACTTGTTTCTTTTGAGTGTGTAATGTGGTTAGAACCTGTCTACTGTATTAACATGGTCATGTCTGAGGTCTATTGGCAAGAATATACATCTGAGGGTGATTTGTTCTGGGCCTTCCTGCAGATACCAGACTCCACAGATGCTCAAGTCCCTGATATAAAATGGCATAGTATCTGCATATAACCAGTGCCACCCCCTATATACTTTATTTATTTATTTATTTTTAAACTTTTTTTTCTGTTTTATTTATTTATTTATTTATTTATTTATTATTATACTTTAAGTTCTAGGGTACATGTGCATAACGTGCAGGTTTGTTACATATGTATACTTG
>NW_016814421.1:923948-930062 GCF_001698545.2 Rhinopithecus bieti | reverse complement strand
TTTTGGTGTGGGTGTCCTTCCTGTTTGTTAGTTTTCCTTCTAACAGTCAGGACCCTCAGCTGTAGGTCTGTTGGAGATTGCTTGAGGTCCACTCCAGACCCTGTTTGCCTGGGTGTCAGCAGCAGAGGCTGCAGAAGATAGAATACTGCTGAACAGCGAGTGTACCTGTCTGATTCTTGCTTTGGAAGCTTTGTCTCAGGGGTGTACTCCACCATGTGAGGTGTGGGGTGTCGGTCTGCCCCTAGTGGAGGATGTCTCCTAGTTAGGCTACTCAGGGGTGAGGGACCCACTTGAGCAGGCAGTCTGTCCGTTCTCAGATCTCAACCTCCGTGTTAGGAGATCCACTGCTCTCTTCAAAGCTGTCAGACAGAGTCGTTTGTGTCTGCAGAGGTTTCTGCTGATTTGTTGTTGTTGTTGTTGTTGTTTAGCTGTGCCCTGTTCCCAGAGCTGGAGTCTACAGAGACTGGCAGGCCTCCTTGAGCTGCTGTGCACTCCACCCAGTTCCCAGGGCTTTGTTTACCTAGTTAAGCCTCAGCAATGGCGGGCGCCCCTCCCCCAGCCTCGCTGCTGCCTTGCAGTTAGATCGCAGAATGCTGTGCTGGCAATGAGGAAGGCTCCGTGGGCGTGGGACCCTCCCGGCCAGGTGTGGGATATAATTTCCTGGTGTGCCCGTTTGCTTAAAGTGCAGTATTGGGGTGGGAGTTACCCGATTTTCCAGGTGTTATGTGTCTCAGTTCCCCTGGCTAGGAAAAGGGATTCCCTTCCCCCTTGAGCTTCCCAGATGAGGCAATGCCTCGCCCTGCTTCAGCTCTGGCTGGTCGGGCTGCAACAGCTGAACAGCACCGATTGTCCAGCACTCCCTAGTGAGATAAACCCAGTACCTCAGTTGAAAATGCAGAAATCACCTGTCTTCTGTGTCGCTCGCACTGGGAGCTGGAGACTAAAGCTCTTCCTATTCGGCCTTCTTGCCATATGTCCTCCATATACTTTAAATCATCTCCAGATTACTAGTAATACCTAATGCAATGTAAATTCTTTGTAAATACTTGTTACACTCTATTGTGTAGGAAATAATGGCCAAAAAATAGTCTTATATATTCAATACAGAATTTTTTTGAATATAATATTGTTGATCTGTGGCTGGTTGAATCCACAGAAGTGGAACCCACAAATATGGACAGTCAACTACACTCCAATGGTCCCAAGGAGGAATGCCACCAGAGGGTAGAAGAACCTATCTGGTTGGCAAAGCCTGGATACTGTGGCCTAGGAGTACATGAGGGTGACCACTTCTGGTCCAGGTATAGCTGAGGTGGGAAGTCCATTTGGACAACCTTCCTTCGCCCAGAAGTCACACCTGTGAGAATGGACAAAGTGGATAATATTGGAGTCCATGTGTATGGCTCCACTGTCCCTGTGCAGAACACAATATTAGACATTGGAACAATGAAGCTCTCTATGAGAGTACTGACCCTTTAGAGGTTTAGAGTCTAATTGAGGAGGCAGCAGCAATATATAAGTCTGTAGATTATAATAGTTTATATTAGAAGCAATGTGTTCATCTCATACATTGCTGGTATGATTGCAAATTGGTAAAGCCACTTTGGAAAACAGTTTGGTGGTGTCTCCTAAAACTAAAATGTGCTATCTGTGACCTAGCAATTCTAGGCATATAATAGGTGTATCCTAGGTACACACTCAAAAGAAACAAGTACTGTATCCACAAAAATACATATATAGAATGTTAAAGGCAGCTCTAGTCATAGTAGCCAAAACTTGGAAAACCTAAATTTTGGGGAAAATTGAGTAGATAAATTGTTGTATCTACAATGGAGTATCACAGAGCAATAAAAAGCAAAACAACCTTCTCCTACAGGCAACCACATGGACAAATCTCACAGATACGATGAGTGACAGAAGCCAGATGCACTTGAATATACACTGGATAATATATTCCACTGGATGATGTTCCAAGTTCAAGAACAGATGAAACTAATCAGTGGCAACAGAAGTCCAATGGGATGGGTATTGACTATGAAGGAGAAGGAAGAAGCCTTCTGGGTTGTTGGAAATATTTAATATCTTGATCTGGATAGTGGTTACACTGATGTACATATACATAAAAATTTATTGAGCTGTACAGTTTTTCACTTTTTATCATACATATATTGTACCACAGTTTTTTGTTTTGCAATAGAATCTCACTGTGTCACCCAGGCTGGAGTGCAGTGGCATGATCTCGGCTCACTGCAACCCCCGCCTCCTGGGTTCAAGTGATTCTCCTGCCTGAGACTCCCTTGTAGCTGGGACTACAGGTGCCCAACACCACACCCAGCTAATTTTTGTATTTTTAGTAGAGACGGAGTTTCACCATGTTGGCCAGGCTGGTCTTGAACTCCTGGCCTCAAGTGATCTGCCCACCTTGGCCTCCCAAAGTGCTGGGATTACAGGCATGAGCCACTGCACCCGGCCTGCAGTTTTTTGTTTGTTTGTTTTTGTTTTGTTCTTTTGTTAAGTTTTGTGTTAAGTAAATGAGTTCAGAGCACTGACTGATGGTGGAAGGTCAAGAAGTCAGAGCAGACTTCAGAGGGGAGGGAAGAATTGAAGTGGATTTGATGGGAGGCTGGAACCTGCGCAAGGCAACTGCAAGAGGGAAGTTGGATTGTGGAAGGAAATAGGTGAGAACAAATGCATTGTAGCACAGATGCCCAGAAAGCTGGGAACATCTTCAACATTCATCTTCCCTCCCCACCAGCTGAGAAGCTTTGGGCATTATGTAGGATAGTCTTCACTCAGCTCCAAGTGTAGGCTTTGACAGATTTGAGCCTTAGGAACATAATTACTTAGGGATGAACGTAAACCAGTCATGACATGATTTGGGTAAAAGGCAAGTGTATTCCTAAAGTGGTCCAGTCTAACCTCAGCTGAGGCTTTAGTGTCAAGGTTCAGGGGGCACCAACAGCTATCTCCATCTAGAGGCAAACAGCAGAGTGTTTCCGTTTTTACTGGTAGCCATCTTGGTATCATGAGGGAGTTAGCCTGACCTAAAATTGGGCTGAGCTGAGAGAAAAGTAGAGAAACGAAGCTGGAGCTGTATTTGATGGCTCTAAAGCCTTTTGGATTTGCAAGCCCTTTATCATTTAAGCCAGTTTGAATTGATTTTTCTAGTGCTTCACAACCCTGATGGCTTTTCTGCTAACCTATACACAGCATTTCTTGAATGAGTTTTCTCGTTTTCATGGCCATAGCCACAGCCCTATTTCAGAATCTCATAAGCAGTAGTTAAGTGAACTGCAGTAGCTTTCTAACTGGTCTCTGCCTTCAGTTTCTTCTTACCTTTATTCATCCTCCATGTTGCTTCCAGAATGTTCTGCTCAGGCATATCTTATAACTGCTGCCATGTGATCATCCTAATGGTTCCATGCATTGTGAAAAAATGCCAATGGCCCATGTATACTTATGTAACAAACCTGTGCGTTCTGCACGTGTATCCCAGAACTTAAAGTATAATAAAAAAACAGAAAATAGAAAAGAGGCCTATAGATCCAAATTTGCTGAGTTTTAACAGTTTAGTCCTTTGGTTCTTCTCACAAACCCTAACAAGATCCTTACTCTCTGGCCTTCCCAACTTTGCCAGAGTTAATGCTTCAGCCCAGGACATTCTTCTCTCTGTCAGCTTCATGGGAGTACCACTTTTCTTTCCAGATTCAACTCTAGTCTCATCTCTTCTAAGAAGGTTTCTAAGATCTCTCCAGCTGATAGCAAAGACTCCTTGCATTATAGTGTTATGGCATGATTTTACCTCTTGATAACTCTCTATATAGTTTGTCAGGGGTTTGGAGATTTATTTTTGTCTAGCCTACCCATTAGCATGTAAAGACTGGAAGGTTAAGGGCCCCAGTTTTTCATCTTGAATGAATTCTTCATTGCCCCTTGCATAGTGCTTTTCATAGACAAACTGCTCTATGCCTTGTGTCCTCAATATCATGAGTCCTATGCTTAATTGGCAAGAGCAAAGACTTCCTTTAGGGAAGGATATGGAAATAAAGTTGGAGAAGTTAGGTGGGGGTGGGGTTGGAGGGCAGCTTTTGGAAGATTTTAAAAGCCAGATTAGATATATTAACTGCAATTATTTTATTGTACTTGGGAATAGGCAAAAGATTCTCTGTTTTCCAAAATGTCTTTTATTCTTTCTACATTGTTTACTCTTTTTAAACCTTCATTATTTTATTTTATTTTATTTTATTTTTTTGAGACAGAGTCTTGCTCTGTCCCCTAGGCTGGAGTGCAGTGGTGCGATTTTGGCTCACTGCAACCTCCGCTTCCCAGGTTCAAGTGATTCTCCTGCCTTGGCCTCCCGTGTAGCTGGGATTGCAGGCACACACCACCACACCCAGCTAATTTTTGCATTTTTTTTTAGTAAAGACAGGCTTTCACCAAGTTGACCAGGCTGGTCTCAAACTCCTGACCTCAGATGATCCAGCCTTTTTAACCATCTCCTTTTCTTTGGGGAGAGGGAAGGGGAAAGTGGCTCTTGGGTTTGAAATATCAAGCAATTTGTGAAGAAACAGAATGCAAAGATGATTAGCTTTGTTTTCTCCTCTCCATATGATCCCATAATAGGCTTCATGAATACCCTTGCTAGCAAAGCAGTGAGGCCCATTGCATTAGACTGTTCTCACATTGCTATAAGAAACTAGCTAAGGCTGGGTAATTTATGAAGAAAAGAGGTTTAATTGACTCACAGTTCACAGACTGTACAGGAAGCATGGCTGGTGAGGCCTCAGGAAACTTACAATCATGGGAGACAAAGGGGAAGCAGGCACATATTCACATGGCAGAGCAGGAGAGAGAGAGCGAAGCAGGAGGTCTACACACTTTTCAACAACCAGATCTCGTGAGAAGTCAGTCACTATTATGAGAACAGCAAGGGGAGTCCGCCCCCATGATTCAATCACCTCCTATCAGGCCCCTCCTCCAACACTGAGGATTACAATTTGACATGATATTTGGGTGGAGACAGAGTCAAACCATATCACCCATCTACTTGAGCAGTGGCTATAAACATTTTTTATGATAACCCAGTATGCATGTACTATACTGTATATTATACAACTGAAGCAAGACTTTTGTAAATCAGCAATACTCTTAATTGTTATGATGCATGTTAGTATTTTCTGTTATGCAATTTCACTTCAAACAAACAAAAAACGAAAAGTTGATCTAAATCAATTTCATGACCATTAAAGAAATGTGTTCTTCTCAGGCACATCTGATCACTGCTGTCACATGCATGATTCTAAAGGTTCCGTGCATTGTGAAAAACAGCTAATGGATCCAAACTTCCTGAGTTTTAACACTTGAGTCGACATATGAAAAATGTGGCATTAAAGCATATATATATATCCTAATTACTGGGTTACAATTGTTGAATGAGCTAAGTGCTTTTGCTAGTATTTTATATTTAATCTGATATAATAATTTTATGACAGAGCATTTTACCCTTTTAATAGATGAGAAAAGGGAGGCTTAGAGGTACAGGTCCAAGGTCACAGAGCTGCATATGGCAGAGCTGAGATTTAAACAAAAGTAGACCAAACTTCTGGTTACAGCTCAGTGACATGTGCCATAGCTTTATGTGACAGCCAATGCAGAGAAGATTTGCATGTGCTGATTTTTTTTTTTTTTTTTTTTTTTTTGAGATGGAGTCTTGTTCTGTCATCCAGACTGGAGTGCAGTGGCACGATCTCGGCTCACTGCAACCTCCACCTCCCGGGTTCAAGCTATTCTCCCGTCTCAGCCTCCTGAGTACCTGGGATAGGCATGTGCCATCACTCCAGGCTAATTTTCATATTTTTAGTAGACACGGGGTTTCACCATGTTGGCCAGGCTGGTCACGAACTCCTGACCTCAACTGATCCACCCACCTCGGCCTCTCAAAGTGCTGGGATTACAGGGGCGAGCCACTGCGCCTGGCCTGTATGTGCTGATTTTTAAACTTTCAGCACACGCAAGGGAAAATAAGACCACGGAGGTACAGACAAAATGCTCTCTAGCCTACAACTTCATTTCTTCTCTGGATCTCTATTCTGGCCCTAGAAATCTGCAAGTCCT
>NW_016814421.1:867603-923506 GCF_001698545.2 Rhinopithecus bieti | reverse complement strand
AAAAGACAAAACCCTTAAAATAGAACACTCAGGCTGCAACAGAAAACAGTTTTATGATTAGGAGGAAACTTCTAGAAGGCTAGTACTAAATCTTTTTCAGTCTTCTTTTAATTACCAAAATTCCATGGACACTCAGAATGAAAGATTGTTAAAATTTTATTTTTTTCTTTTTCCTTTTCCTAAAGTCCCAAACCATCTAAAAGCAGGCAAAATCTAAATTCTACTCTGTATGTGTCTAGGTCTATTAAGGAAAGTTTATTATCTTAAACATCAATCTGTTATGTATGACTTGATTTCCAAAATTGCTTAATTTTCTGGGTCATTCCTGGAGGAATACTTATGCACTATGCAGTGTGTTGGGTCTTAAGGATACAAAGACCTGCTCTTCACCTTTAAAGAGGGATCGTGCACTGAAAACAGAGAACATAATAAACCAATAATTGTGCACAGTGGGACCCATGTAGAAATAGTGGTAGAAGGTGTTGAGGAAAGACAGTGAATTGAATCATAATCCTGCCAAGGCAGAATTTTGATTTTTCCTACTTTTAGGTGTTTTGGGGGTTTGGGAAAGGAAAAGGGAAAAATGCATCTTTGACAATCTTTCATTCTTAGTGTCCATGAAGTTACATTAATTTAAATAAGACTCAAAAGATTTAGTGGCAGCCTCAGAGAAGGCTCCTTCTAATCATAAAACTGTTTTCTCTGTTGCAGTTTGACTGTTCTATTTTAAGGGTTTTGTCATTTTTTTTTTTTTTTGGAGGACTTGCAGAGTGGGAGACTAGGGCAGGAATGGAGATCCAGAGAAGAAATGAGGTTGTCAGCTAGAGAGTATTTTGTCTGTACCTGGGTGGTCCTGCCTTCCCTTGTGTGTGCTGCAAGTTTAAAGTTTGGCACATGCAGATCTTCCCTGCAATTGGCCATGACCTAAAGCCATGGCATATGTCACTGAGCTGTAAGGAGGAGCATGGTCTACCTATGTTTAAATCTCAGCTCTGCTGTATGCGGCTGCATCAGTCTCCTCCTCTGTAAAATGTTAATATGTTATAATAGTTAAGCAGTATGATGACAGCACCTTGTATTGTATTAACAATAATGAAGACACTGTCCCCACGGCTTGGTAAAGTAAGGCAATTATCGTAGTTATATCTTTAGGGTCTAGAACTTAAGTGACAGGAGTCAGTAGCCTGCTGAAAATCAAACTCACCAGCAACATTTACTAACAATGAAATCAAGCTAAAATGAAACCCCAAGAAAAACTGATTTGAAAAATTGTAAAAGTTGTACCCTTCAGGGTAAAGTGTGCATCTTGAGAGTACAGACAGATTATTCATTCATTTATTTAACAAATAGTTATTGAATACTTTATAAGTGCCAGGCACTGCAGAGACATGGAGTGCACAAGATTCATGTACTCTGGCATTGTGGAGTCTACAGTCTGATGATGGGCAACGTAAAAGGAAATGCATTATTCCCTAAGCTAATTTTATGGCAGAGAATAACACGATCGAGTGCTTACTTTAGACAGAATAGTTAGGAAGGTCTAGTTAGGAGGAGGTGATGTTTAAGTTGAGACCAGAAGGATGGATGACGTGGAGTTAACCTTGTGAACAGTGACAGAAAGAATTAAGAGGCCAGCATATGCAAAGGCCCCGGGGTGTGTAGAGGACTCTGTGTCTCATAAATCTCTGGACTTCTTTCACACAAACTGGCTGAAGCTCTCCCCATCCCTCTTGTCAGCTGCCTTTCTGACTCAGACTTACAGTGTGAGTAGGGCTCCAGATTGAGGTCCTAGCTGGTTATACCCATTTGACATATCAACCTAAAAATATGCTGGGACAGTCTTCCCTTTCTACACATTTGCCACAGGCTGTATCTTGCTTACTGTGACTTAGCCATTCAATCAAGACTGCCCTTGACATTTATCTCATTCTGACTTTTTTCCCTACATTTTTGCCTCCGGTCCTAAGAGAATGGCTGCTGACACAAGGTAGATGCTCAAAAATTACTTGCTGCATCTTTGGATGAATTTCATTAGAGCATCAGACAGCTAATTTTTGTTGTTGTTTGTGGCTTTATTTGCTTGTTTATTTTAACATAGGTGGGACTCAGGGAGAACAAACTGGATGGAATTTGAAGGAGAATGGTAGGGCATTCTGGATTACCAGAGGGCTGCCTGGCTATGCTGCTCATTAACGACATGACCTTGGCCCAGTCATCCCACTTGAGCCTTGACATTCTCAACTACAAATGAGAGCTTTAGACCAAGTACCCTTGAACATATAATTTGTTTCTGTCTACGAATCCATGGGGTATAAATATTTGCCACTCCTTCCATACTACTGTGAAAGCAGCATTATCTTTAGGCATTAACTCAGCTCATGCCATAATGATGCCTTATATTTGACAGAAATTTGTCATTTACAAAGCACTTTCATTTACATTATCTCATTTGATTTTAACCAGTCATGGAAGGTATTTAAGATAGTTAAAAAAAATTTTTTTTATTTACATCTGACATAATGTGAAATTTGCCCAAGGTCACAAAGAGACAGAAAAGGGAATGAATGACACGTGTCTATGCTGTTCTGATTATAGGTGGCACAATGAATCAGATAGGATCTCTATCATGTGGGAGTGAAGCAAATTTTTTTAGTTTACTCCCTAGAATAGCGGTCACTACTTTAGAAAAAAATGTTAATGACAGTTTTGACAATGTTGAAAGGTAAAGAATCTTTTTTTGTATGAAGTTCTTTAGTAGTAAGGATCAGAAACATACTTAGGTCAACTCACCTGGGGAAGGGGAACATTGCAAGAATTAGCAATCTCATGGACAGGGGATACTGCACTCCTCATAGTAACTGGGAAATAATCTCTAGGCGTTTCTTCCTAGGACTTAATTGTTTGTCTGCTTTTCTTGGAACTCCCAAGACTGCTCTCTCTTATCTGAAGAGCAGCTTCCTCTGCTTACTCATGGTTCTTGTTTCCCTATAACCATGGCTCTCACATGGCTTAGCTTGCTGGGACCAGGTCTGGCCCGCTGACTACAAGATGTGCCTGATCCATCAGTCACCATAGGCTACGGTCAAGCTCTTCCTCTTTTTGTTCCTGGGGTCCAATCTGCTGGGGCTGGTGGGGATGGGGCAAGAAGGAGTCATGTGACACCCCCATCAAGTTCTACCTTGCTATGAACTGAATATTTGTGTCCCCTCCAAAATTCAGTTGAAACCCTAATTCCCAATGTGCTAGTATTAGGAGGTGGAGTCTTTGGGAGATAACTAGGGTTAACTGAGATCATGACGGGGGAGCCTCCATGATGGCATTAGTGCTCCCATAAGAAGAGGAAGAAAGACCAAAGTTCGCTCTTTCTCCACCATGTGAGAATTCAGTGAGAAGGTGATCATTTGCAAGCCAGGAAGAGAGCCCTCTCCAGAACTTCACCATGACGGCACCCTAATGTCAGACTTTGTAGCCTCCAGTGGTGTGAAAAACAAATGTCTGCTGTTGAAGCCATCCAGTCTATGGTATTTTGGCCAGTCTGAATTGACTAAGACAAACCTCTATATGAGGATTTATGAACAGGTTCCTAGGCAAGGGAGTTTGCAAATTGAAGAGACACCCCGAAACATACCTACTACCCCTCCTTTTTTATTTAAGTTTCACAGGATCGTCTTGGTTCTCCTTTTCTTAGGTGCCTCCAATCTTCTAAGTATAACTTATTCTCTGACAATTCTCTGACAGAATAAGTAGTTATTCTCTGACAATTAAGGAGAAACAAAAACAAAACCAAAAAAAAAAAAAAAAAGAAGACAAAACACCCACATTTGTCCCTGAAATTTAAAATAAGAAGGGTGGTTCCATTGTTTTCTGATTGTAGGGTCAAAAAACAAACAAGCAACTAGACTAGCAATCAAATACCTTTAGATCCCAAACTTCATCCTATCACTGGTTTCTGGATGGATTATTTATTGCCCTTGAAATTCAGCAGAGTGTGGCTGGGTGCAGTGGCTTACACTTGTAATTCCAGCACTTTGGGAGGCTGAGGTGGGTGGATCACCTGGGGTCAGCAGTTCGAGACCAGCCTGACCAACATGGAGAAATCCCGTCTCTACAAAAAATACAAAATTAGCTGAGCGGGGTGGCGCATGCCTGTAATCCCAGATACTTGGGAGGCTGAGGCAGGAGAATCACTTGAACCTGGGAGGCGGAGGTTACGGTGAGCCAAGATTGCGCCATTGTACTCCAGCCTGGACAGCAAGAGTGACACTCTGTCTCAAAACAAAATAAAACAAAACAAAAAAAGAAATTCAGCGGAATGAGGAGTCTTAAAAACCTAAAAGCTAGAAGGGGTTTTATCTAATCTAACCTCTGGATTTTACAGCAAAAGACATTGACAATAGGCCTTAGGTCACAGAATGACTAGAGGTAGAGTCAGTGGAATATTTCTCCTAACACAACGTTTGTGATCTTTTCATTACATCATCTAAGCAGAGCCTGTAGGGGTTAACTCTGAGAATTGGGGATGATGCTTGTGATAATGCAGTATAAAGTAATGTCTAAATGTAAGATATGATTCTAAGATGGGAACACGGAATCGGGATGGAAGACAGGAATCTTCACCATGTATGAATGTACAGGAAACCACCAATAAATGCCTTTATTCTTGTTCTGTAAAAACTTACATGTAAATAAAAGATCCCCGAAATCGATCTGAACTCTGTTATTGCCACAAACTTTTATCAGAAAATGGAGATTAGGATGTTCCCACTGCCAGATGGTATAGGAATATGGTTGAATGTGGACTATGATCACAGACTGGTTTCAACGGTGGGCTCTGTCACTCAGTATAGTTGTGCGACAGTTAGGCAAGTGTGTACCACTTAGAAAACTTCTTCCCTGGGTCAAGCTACCCAATTTTACTTGCTTCTGTTGCCCAATATACAAAATAGGGTAGTTACACACACTCCATAGGGTTATTCTTAGGCTTAAAGTAACCAATATTTGTGAAATTATAAGAACAGTGTTTGGCATATAATAAACATATTACATGTGTTACCTGTCATTATTGTTACTTGCTTTTCTGTTGCAAGGACTGAAAGTTATTCTTCTGGAGTAGGGAAATTTCCATTTAAAATTCCATTGGCTAGGTTAGAGGTTTCAGTTGATTTAGTAACCAATTAGACATGGAAAGGAATTACTTCTTTCGCGGTGGCTTCATCTTTATCTGTATCCACTACAAAATTCATAAAGTGGGCATTATTTGCTTTTCACAGACCAGAAAACAGGCTAGAGAAGGTAACTGCTTGGCCAGAAATGGAAGTTGAGTCAGTCGTGGCTAATGGTACAAACTACACTTGAGTCTACAAAGCAACAGATGAAGGTTTTCTCCAAGTGAAGACTTTCTGGACTTGTAAAATCCTCACACGTCCATGGACCTGTAAGAAGATAGGGTGGGGTAGTTGGAGGAGAGGATCCACATCCCTCTTTCAGCCTAGGACCAACTTGGCTCAGAGGCCTTTTCCCATGCCACCCAAGGCTCCCTGAGAAATAGGGTCGGCTTGCTGTGAGGGAGGTCGGCCCAGTCTTTCCCGAGCCTTCCTCAGGGAGAACTCGGGGAGTCTCACTTCCCTGCAGAAATCTGTGGAGTTTAATTTGTAAATTTATGCCGAAACTACACTTTTGTGTCAAAGAGCAAGGACGGCCAAGAAGCGGCAACACGAATAAGAGCGCAGGGAAATGGGGCCTGCGAACGACCTCGGCCTCGGGAACTCCCGCAGCTCCGCCCCACGCGCGACGCCCACCCGAGGACCGCCACCCGCCTCCGCTCCTGGAGGAGGCGTGGTCGACGCGCACCGCCATCTTGGACGCCTTTCTAGGAGCTCTGTTTACCACTCTATGGTCGCCCGCTCCCGCCCCGCCCCTTCCCAGTCATTGTCTGGAGGAGCAGCCGCGGCCGCAGCTCCTTCTCTTTATAAGCCCGCAGTTCCCGGATGTGAATGGATTACAATGTATCTTTCAGGGAAACCTATTATTATCAATGTGACTCCACGGGGGAGTCCATGGTGATGATGATGAGGAGGAGGATGATGATGATGAGACACCTCTAAACTTGGAACAAGTTTAATACTTGAGAGAAGAAGAAAAAAATCACCAACAAGATTTGTTTGAGGAAAAATTATAACTATCCTGTGTTGATTTTTGTTTTTTATAAACAATAAGAAAAGTTGTTGGATTTTTTTTAATGATTTCTTTTTTGGGGGAGGGAATTTTGTTGCAGTTTTATGGTGGAAAATGCAAAAACCAGAGCCAGGTGCATAATCTTGTAATCTGTGGATATCCCTGGAGCAGGACTGAGTACCAGTTAAAATACTTTTTGGGGATACACATGTGAGATACTAAGTACTTGCAGAAGATTTTTGTCTATCTTTTAAAGTCTCTTTCCTTGGAATATTGTGAGAATATTTGTGGCCATTTAAGGTAACGTTTCAATTTGCCGTCAGAGTAAACTGTTTGTAATTGAATTTAATTTTTAAAATGTCGATCCCGATGTTTTATTAAAACAAAAGGGACAACCTATTAAATAATTGCCAATGGGAAAAAGTGTGTGCATGCATTTTGTGTATGTACTCGCACATCTAGCAATACCAGGGTTTGTAGAATGTGTTTTTTTTTTTTTTTTTTTTCCAAACACACGTTAAAATAGCGTACGTTGCATATACCGGATAAAGCACGCTTGTTATTACGAAACGATAGAATTATGAAGCTTAAATTTTATCCTAAAAAGTGATGTGAAAAAGTATGTTTTAAGAGCATGCAGGGCCTATAATGGTAAATGTTGAATTAAAAACTTACAGTGTTGGCGAACAGGGACTTAGCGTGCCTAGGAACTCAAGTGCAAAACAAAACAACATCCACCCCAAAATTGTCCTTTTTTTTTTCTCGAAGTTTGCAGTTATACTATTCTATGACTTAAAAGGGAGGGGAAAGAAAGTGTGCAATTCAGATTTCGCCCCCAACGCAAAACTACCGAAACGAAAATCTCCCCAGGAAAATGTGGCTTGATTTATAGACGAAAAAGAAAAATATTGTTCCTCTTGGCAAAGTCTTTTTGCATCACGTGTATTTGCAGCCTAGTATAAACTTGCTTTGCCGTGTGTGGATGTGTGAGTGAGAGGGAACGAGAGTAAGAGAAAGAAAGAAGTGAAGGGATGTAAACTCGAATAAATTTCAAAGTGCCTCCGAGGGATGCAACGGGCAAAAACTGAACTGTTCAGGCTTCAGATTGTAACTGACGATCTGAGGAAAAATGAGGTGCTCGATGAATTTTCGTTTGTATTTTTTGGCGAGGCGGGGGAGGTGTTGAGATTTTTTTTTTTCCCTTGGGGTGGGTGCGAGGGGGATGCATCCTAGCCTGCCCGACCCGGAGCAAGTCGCGTCTCCCCGCCGGAGTCCCCCCACCCATTTCTTTGCTGAACTTGCAATTCCGTGCGCCTCGGCGTGTTTCCCCCTCCCCCCTTCCCTCCGTCCCCTCCCCTCCCCGGAGAAGAGAGTTGGTGTTAAGAGTCAGGGATCTTGGCTGTGTGTCTGCGGATCTGTAGTGCGGCGGCGGGCAGCGTCGCGCGGGGAGGCAGCAAGGCGCGGGAGCGGCGCAGGGAGCAGGCGCGGCGGTGCGGCGGCGGTTAGACATGAACGCCGCCTCGGCGCCGGCGTTGGCACGGAGAGCCCCTCTCGCGCGCGGGCGGTAGGTACCGGCGCCGCGGGCTCGGCGGGGCGGGGCGCCCCGGCGGCGCGGGTTCGGCCGCGGCCGCACGCCTCCGCTCTTCCAGCGCCGCGGGCTCCCGGCGTCCCGGCGCTCCCAGAAGTGAGACACCCCTTCCCCTCCGCCACTTCCTCCCCCTCGCCGCCGGCCCCCCGCCCCTTCCCCGCGATGCCCCCTCGGAGGGACCGAGCGACTTTGCCAGGGGCCTGACTTTTAATTTTTATAACCCCTTTCTTTCACAAATTAGGGGTGCTGGACAATTACAGGACCTACCCTCCACTCCACTCCTCCCACCCTGCACCCACCCCTCCCCCCTTTGGACGTGTTTTCCACTCCAGAGACGCTCACTTTAATTTCTTGATAGCTACTTGAAAAGCGGGGGGAGTGGTGTGTGCGAGTGTGTGTGCGTGTGCGAGTGTGAGTGTGCGAGGGGGGTTGGGGTGCAGGGTGGGGGGAAAGTTGAGACCGGATCGTTCTCAGTTAGTTTCTCTTATCTCTGTGATCCATTCCATTTCTCGCTCTACCTCCTTGTTGCATAAAATGGGGGATGCGCTGAAGAGCGGCTTTTTTTTTTTTTTCTTTTTTTTTCTTTCCCGGATTTGTTTACATGAATGTTACCAGTTTGATCGTCTTTTGGAAAATACAATATCGCTTTTTTTTTTTTTTTTTTTTTTTTTTTTTTTTTTGCTATTGCTGCCCTTATTCCATCTTAAAAAAACAAAACCCAAACCAACCCCAACAACAAGTCTCCCATCCCTTCCTCCTTTCCACCTTAATCCCACCCGCCCCACGGCCCTACCCCCAACCCCCAGTCTCCAAATATCCGATTGTGTTTTCTCCAAGGATTGGGACTGGATTTTCTGATTGCGGTTATTTCCATGTTTCTAGGTTTGTGTGATTTTGCTAAAATGCATCACCAACAGCGAATGGCTGCCTTAGGGACGGACAAAGAGCTGAGTGATTTACTGGATTTCAGTGCGGTAAGAAAGAACGGTGGAAACTAACAACAGCTGTGAAAAAAAACAAAACAAAAACCCAAACACTTCAGCTAGAAACCAGTAGGAATGCAAAGGACAGTAATAATTTTTAATTGGCCGAACCCTTGGTAAATATGAAGGTCTTTTGACAAGTTTTAACTATAATTTTGGGGTGTGATGGAAGATTCAGGCTTTTTGTTTTTTTGAGTTTTATTACTGGCCTTCAATTCCCTACCCACTAATTACCCCAAATAATGGAATCTCACCCCAGTGGAAAGCAAAAATAGACACCCCTAAAACTGTAAACCACCCCTAAAACTTGGCTATGTCTGAACATTGAGACTACTGATACTTTGCACACTACTCTTCCTTTTATTTATTGTTTTTGGAAATGGCAAATAGAAAATAGGAGACCCAGTTGTCTCTTTAAAGTTTTAAGCTGATGATGCTTTGGATTAGTAGGACCTGTTAGTTACATCTTACCTTCTAGTTACATCTTTTCCTAGGATTCTTAAAACTAGTGTGGATATGCTGAGCATACATTCTTTAGAACCTTTTGGACTGTTTTGGTAAATTTCGTAGTCGTGGCATCAGCACAAAGCGGAACTTAACACACTTGTGGAGTTTTACTGCTGTACTTGGTCCTTCTCCATCCCTCTGCTTCCCTTTCCTAAACCAAGTCCCAGACATGTCAGAAGAATGAATTCATTTTTAATGCTAGATGAGTTTGGTGTAAGATGCATTTGTAAAGCAAAATAAAAAGAATCCACAAAACACACAAAATCCAAACCGCCTTCCAAGTGGGGCTCTTTCCTGCTGCTGCTGCTGCTGCTGCTGCTGCTGCTGCTGCTGCTGCTGCTGCTGCTCCTCCTCCTCCTTCTCCTCCTCCTCCTCCTCCTCTTCTAGACCTTCTTTTGGAGAAATGGCTTTCGGAAGTTTTGCCAGGAAACGTAGCCCTAGGCAGGCAGCTTTGCAGCCCCCTTTCTGCTTGTTGCACTTTCTCCATTCGTTCCTTTGCTTTTTGCAGGCTCTGACTCAGGGAAGGTGTGCATTATCCACTAGATACGTCGAAGAAGAGGGAAACCAATTAGGGTCGAAATAAATGCTGGAGAGAGAGGGAGTGAAAGAGAGAGTGAGAGTGAGAGAGAGAGAGAGAGAGTCTTGCTTCCAATTGCTCTCCTGTTAGAGACGAAATGAGAATTTAGTGCAGGTGGCACTTTTATTTTTATTTGGGTTCACGTATGACAGGCAAATTCTGTACGAGATGGAAATGGACATTGCCACGTTTATGGCCAAGGTTTCCAATATAAAACAAACAACTTTTTTCTTCTCCTTGGTGAAACTAGTGTTTTTCTAGAGAGGCTGCTGGCCTCCAACCTGAATCTTGATAACATTATGGGGACTCTGTTCCCAATGTAGTAGTTCTGCTTGGCCATCTAATGAACCTGAGGAAAAAGAAAGAACAGAGTGATAATGGGGCTGGGGGTGGGATTCGGAACGTTGTTTCTCTTTTAGTTTTAAGTTGGATGGTGATGTATTTTACTAAATAAACCCTTAGCATAAACTCTAAGCTGGTAACAGTATGAAAGATCTTTGAGGAGCTCTGAAGGCACAAATGTCTTATTTTCAACTGTAATATTTCTTCGTTTCTTTTAGATGTTTTCACCTCCTGTAAGCAGTGGGAAAAATGGACCAACTTCTTTGGCAAGTGGACATTTTACTGGCTCAAGTATGTAAATTCTTTTCTTAGTGTGAAGTTAAATGTTTTTGGCTGTTTATTTACTCAGTTATATGTTTCTGGCTCTGTTGAAGTGTTCTGAAAAAGTCATTGAATTTTAGCCTATAATCATATGGTTATTGCATTACCCATCAGTGGTATATCTTACACAAAATGTTATCTTGTGCAATTAAAATTAGGTCTTTTTTTTTAAGTCAAGGAAACTCTCTCAAAATTCCATCACTTAATTTAAAAGCAATTTTCTAATGCAGTTGTAATCAAACACATGAAGATAAGACCAGTGTTAACATGGGGAATAAATTAATGTTTCCTATTTGAAAATAAGGGGAAAAAAATCTCTAACATTCATAAAATGGGAAAATCCCTTGTAAATAATATCATTTATTAGGTACTGTACACAATTAAACCTTTTAAAGAAATGAACACTTAATTCTGCAAATGAATGCTATGTAGTAAACCATAGCTGTAAATAGCCTCTTGCTAATCTTAGAGGCTAAATATGAATTCACTTATATTTAAGATGCCCTTATTGATGCTTTAGCTGTTTCTTTTTCCTAATGATTTACTTGTGCAATGAATTTTTACTGTATTTAAAGTTGCAAATCTGGAAGGACTTTTACATTTTATAAATGAAAGATCTTTGGGTGATGCTTAAAAAAGACGCTAGCACTATTCACAAAGGAATCTGTGTGCACAGTGATTATCTGGCATCTAAGGAGGGGTTTATTACAGGGCTATTTGAATATCTCTTATTAAAAGTGCAGAGTGAAAAATATTCATTTAAAATGTATTTTTTTAATCCAATGAATTTCAAATAAGAAAAAGTTATACATCATTGCCTGCTGTCCTGTAAGTCCGAGGCTTTAATCCATTTATGCTTGTTAAACAGCTGTAGTATTTTAGGAGTTCTGGCAATGGTATATAACAGTACATTAGGCCGAGTACTGTTCTTAAGTCAGACTGGTAAATGTTGACGTCTTTTAGCTGTGAGATGCCAGTGGAATTGTCTGTCAACTATGAATATAATTTAACATCTCTTAATATTTGTTTGGTGCTATAGTAATGAAAGAAGTTTGTTTGCTTATGTGATTTGTGTAATTGTTATATTTTTATAAAACTAATGACTTTTAAAAGTTGTTCATTTCCAGATAAGTTCCTACCCCTTCTGTTGCCCGCCTAAGTTTAGGGAATTTGTGTGTCTGTAACTTGTTTTAAGAAATGTGAGATGCCTGTTGTATTTTTATTTTAGTTTTTTGATACACATTGATTAAAAGGACCATTGACAGACAATATGTTTGTGTTTTACTATCCTGGACCTTGTTATGTTTTCCACTTAGGGACTTGGGACAGTTTTTATATTAGTATTATATCTTTAAATTTCTGTGTAGTATCCTCTGTGCAGCTTTTAAGATGGAAAATATGAATATGCATGTTTGACGTAAAGGTAAGGACAAGTATCTTTTGTGGGCAAATTAATTTTTCATGTTAGACAAGTTCAAAACTGTAACTATCTTTGACAGTATTTTTTTATGACAACTTAAAAATGTGTATTCAGTTTAAATCTAAAAGTAGCTTATGTCAGGCACAGAGATAGACTACTTTTAAAGTCAGTGCTAAAAAACTAGTTTGCAGTGTTGTGAAAACATGCATTTATAATAAGTATGTTACTTTAGATATCATTTAATAAAGTAAGGTGTGTAGAAATATGAGATTGTGTTACATTAAAAAAGACAACTGTATGTCTGATCCATTTTCTGTGTTCACATTTAAATAAAGTTCTTGTTGTGATGTTTAAATGTTTATAGAGAGTACAGGCTCTATAAGTTGAATATGTATTAATACATTTTGGTAAGTGATCATGTATCAACACTTATACAGTTCTTAAGACAGTCTCACACACACACACACACACACACACACACACACACACGTTCATGCATGCAAACCTGGAGAGAGACTTCACTCTTAGTAAGTTATGTTATGCTACTTCTAATGCATACACAGTGATTATTTTGAAGGTGTGGAACTTTAAGTTACGTTGTACCAGAAGTGGTGTTTTCAGTACCAAATGTTTACTTGTAAGGGTAAAAAATGTAGTCTCTTTTATTCTGGCTGTCTGATTGAGAATGCAGGGTATTAATTTCATGTAGTATGATGGTGATTATAATATATAGGGTACAGATTGGAGGGTTCAGTTTTCTTCTATCAAGATATATTTGAACACAGGGCTATTAGTTAAGAAAACAGGTTGTATTTCCACTTAAAAGACTTAAATCTTTTAAAAGTGTAACACATTTTAAAATCATGAAAACTGCATTTTGCCCTTTAATTGGTAGGATCAACTAGGAAACTTTGGAGAGAGAAATAATTTTCTGAATTCACTTCAAGTTAATATCCATTGTCTTGAGTGGACTCAGATGTCCCTTTCATGGGTTGCTTTGAAACTTGGATTTAGGAAAAAAAAGATCTCAACTCTAAGTAAACTGTTCCTATTTGAAAAATCAGTTATAGTTTTTCAAAGTGAGGCATGGCAATAATTCATGCTTAGAGTTCCCAGTAGCTTTTGATTCCATTAATACAGGATGCTCCATAGTGATTTGCAACGTGAGAATAAAAATAAAGTGTGGCCATATTCCCTTTAATCTTTCATTTCACAAACATGGTTTTTCCTACCACCTTAAGAAATGGTGAGGCTGCTAGGGAGAATGGAATGTAACCTGAGCTACAGCCTGACATTCCCAGGGAGCATTTTTCACATGAAAGGCTTTTGTCAACCCAGGAAAGGACTAGCAGTTTTTGTTTGATGTTTGCAGGTGTTCAGCAGAAAGCACTAAAACAATTCAGCCATGATGGTTCAGAGCTTCGATGACCTTAACAGGGAAAATTGGTGGGCTCTGGAATTATTTTTAAGAAATAGTTGTAACCTATATGGTAACTTAAACAAAGGGATTTAATATCCGTTATATCATTGATCTTAAAACAAACTAAAAGCATCCACATGCTTGGATGATTGGAAAGTTATTCTCATTGAAAAGTAGGATGCCTAAGTTACCAAAAAAAGAAAATCATGTAAACAGTCTATAAGTTATTGATGAGTATGGGCTTAATTTTCTGATACAGCAAAAGGGCAGTTTATTTGGTTACCTTTGACTCCTGTGAGGAAAAGATAAACATACTAGCTTTGGCATCTTTTGAAACAGTCATTTTAAAGTTGGGCCACTAAAATGATGTATTCTAAAGAACTTGTTAGATCAGGCCTGGTCACATCTGTTGCATGTATTTACTGGGGGTCTATGACAGATACTACATCTTTCTCCTTTAGTTTAAAAGTTGAGCTTTTTCCCCTGTAATTGTTTAGTTTTACTGAGGTGTTCAGGTATTGTGAAAAGATTGTCAAATGAACGAGTGTTTGAACCAGCGCAGCATTAAAACACACCACATCTCTGTAGTGGGTCATTTTTGGAAGAGAAAAGTATTGCCTGAAATTTACGTAAGTTAACTAACCTATATCCAAATGACACAAAAATGATATGCCAATTTAGTGAATTCATTGAGGTGGAAAAAAATCAATCCGGTGGGTAGTTTTGTATGATACAGAAAATTCACATGGTCACATCCTGAAATTTGAGTTCATAGTGATGGCATGAAAAAAAATTGGTTTCCCCTTAAAGGTATTTGTTGAGAGCTGCTTAATATTGTGTGTGTGTATATAAGTGAGTGAAAACACCCTTAATCGTAAATGGTATGATTCATAAGGGAGCTGTGGCTTTTTGTAAAGGGCAGAGTAATTTAATAGGTTAAAAGAAGTACAGTGGCATTAAACCCATTATGTTAGAATCATAGAATTTTGGGCATAGAAACCCTTTAGAAATGTTGCCCAGTGCCTTCATTATTACAGGCAAAGAAAACTGAGGCCCAAGATAAGGAGTTCCAAACTGTGCTTTTTTATTTGTTATTTTAAAAAACAAGTTTTTATTTGCTAATTCTCTATAGCCCTGCAAATCCTTTATTGGAAATAATCGTGGTCTCACTGCTGTCTTTCTGTCATTTGTACTGCGTAATGGGGCATGAGGATTAGTGTGCTGATAGTTGTGCATATAAATGCTTCTGTACGTGCATGTGCTTTCTGAAAACTTCTTTAGGTTTGGAGCTGAATTTTGGATTATTGATCATTCTCTTTTGCCTGGTCTTCCCTGTGACTGTTTTGCATGATGTTGGGTAAAATAATAGTGTGGGTGAGCATGTCATAGTGCTTCTCAGTGTGTTGGAGAGGTGTGCTGTGTACCTTATACCTGTTGTATTTTTTAAATCCTCACAAGAACCTAGTGAGATCCAAGGATTACTACTATTCTCTATTCATAGCTGAGGAAACAGAGAGATGTTAAACAACTTGATTTTAAGGTAGCCAATAATGAAATTAGGTTTGTCTAGCTCAAAGTCCTGACTTCTACACACACACACACACACACACACACACACATCAGACAGCTCATTTTTTCAAGATTATATAGGCAAACAATGTGATATTGAGGTTTGGCATGAAATACTATCCATGATCTGTAGGGTAGATAGCATTTTAAAAAACATACTTAATGTAATGATGTAAACCATACCCATTGTTTTTCTTGCCTTTGTATCCAAATAAGCTACCCTTCTAATTTATGACAGATTTCAATGTGACTAAATATGTCTTTCACCTATCTTTATTAGTTTTACCAAGAAAATACAGTAGATATTTAAAAAGTTGTGCTTTCATTCTATTGTAAGTTGATAGTCTACATGGATGCCAATGAAAACATGTTTTTATGTAACTAATCAATTCAGAATTTGAGGTAACCAAGCCTGATGTATTAATATGTAAAAAATAAGGATCTCTTGTCTTTAAATATAAAAAAGTTTTGCAGTTTGTTGTTAGAGCTTTGAAACCTAATATTCAAGAACAATAACCTAAATTCTATCTGCATCACTAAAATAAGCAGTTTTGAAGGTTTGATATGTCTGTTACCAGACATGTGCTTAAAATGTTACATTTTCTAAATTCAGAAGGCAGAAGCAGTACTCTATTTGACACTGACTTAAGTAAATAAAATGCATTAAACAAGCGTGGGGATCCAAGAACTGTTGAAACTGAAATGCTTAACATTTTTGACAGCATCAGCAAATTATCCTTACCCTACTATTGTAATGAGGAAATCACTTAAATAACAGATGAACAGCCAAGTCACATAAACATATATAATAGAACTATGTAATGAAAGTTTATGCTGTTAATTGCTCGAATCTGTCTTAAATGCTTAGAATCATGGAGCAGTAAAGACTGTCATATAAACAGTTTTGTTTTGAGCTTAAAATTATTCCTTTTTGCTTTCATCTGCTATGATAAACAAAGTAATTTTGTAAGCTTTAAAGATCAAACATTTACTCCTAATGGTAAACTACATTTTATATTGGAAGTTTGCAACCTCGTCCAAGTCATAGAGTTGAGTCCTGGTGGCCCCAGGCCTGTGATTTTCAACGTTTAGTATTATGATGCTATTTAGATCTGTTCCCATAAGCCAAGATAACAGATCTTAAGTTGCCTAATAAGGAACATGGTGTGTTTTGAAATGTTCTTCAGTTTACAAGTCTGAAACCAAAATGTTCTTGGCCAAATCTTTAGAATCTATATGTATGTTGAATAAGTCAGATTTTATACAGACATAGCATGAAAATGAAGCTAAGTTGGAACAGAAAAATCTGCCCTTTCTTTATTATTATTATTTTTTTGTATTTTTATGAGCTATTTTTTATGGCCAGGTGTTCTTCCAAGTTAATTAGATAGTGCTAAGTATTAGAAAATGTAAAATAGGTTATAGGTTTTTTAAAATGTTATTTTTGTTACTGGTTTGTTATTACTCTGGATAAAATTTTCACAACTGACCACCAGGTTTATTAGCTTATATGTGAGCTATCCATTTTGTACATTCGTGAGCCAGTTGACTAGGAATAAGGTATGTGCCTGGGTTTTGTGTGGATACTTTTGACCCATATCTCTCCCAATGCTTAGGAGAGAGATGTAAGAGAAATAATAATTTAATCTTTGGAGAAGATTAACACTTTTTTATAAGTTATATATAGTTAAATATATATATTTATATTAGACTTTCAGGAATAGTGAAAATGTTGAAAAGGTTGTCATGTGTACTTTCATTTCAAAGATAAATAAGGGCCCAGTTAATCAGCATATCAAATACCCAGGTGTGTTTAAAATCAGTTTTATGTGGATGAATTTCAGGGCTGTAAGAAAGTATTTTATTTAAAGGTGCAGCCACACGATTGATTGTTCAAATGGATGCTTTTGTACTTTTGTGTGACAATTAACATTTAATGAATGACTTTCTAGACTGGCACTGGTGGTAATTACTATATGTAATTTATTAACTGCAATCCATTGTTGGATGTGCCTTTATTGATTTGTTTTGCAAACACCCCTTCACACGTGCAGCAGTATTTGTGCAGCCGTATTTGTACGTTACTTTTTAAAGAACCTGTTTCACTTGCTGATGCTGACATTGCCTCTAAAAATGTTAGTTTATAAATTCTCCTGTGCTAGAATGCCTCTTTGATCCGAGTAATTTTAGCTGAAATACAAAATCCATCAACTTTTCTGCTATAAAAAGTTCGCATTCAAATTCTCAGGGAATCCCAAAGTAATGACACAGTTTTGTTTTTCAAGTGAATAATTTATGGAAATTTACATTTACAAGATACTTTAGAGATGCTCTGTTATTTTTTAGGTAAGTAGCAAAGGCTTGGGAGGGTTAAAAGTCTTTTGCCCAAATCATGCAGTTGGTTATTGGCTGTAATAGGACACAAATACACATGTCCTGACCCTCTGGTCAAAGACCTCATGCTGCTTTTAATTAAGGCTTGGACTCAATTCGATGGTACCAACTGTATATTTCTTAAGAAGGGGAAAATGTGTATAATCTACCATTTCTGAAAAAAATTATTAAAAACTGAGATTGTGAAAGATGGAAGTTGTCATCCAGCCCACTTGTCATCACGTGTTCTAATTTGGCCAAGGCAGTTGACAAATAACTGTTAAAATGTATTGTGTTATTAAAAATAACAAAGTAAGACCCATGATTAAATATCAGGGCTGTAATTTAATCTTGGGGGTTCTGGTGCTGTTCATAAACCATTTGGCTTTTTTCTGTAACAGATGACGTCAAAATCTAGCTTGATTGAATTATGACCCTGGGTTACAGCAGCACCTGCTGGTGCCTCTTTACTTCATGGCCTGTCAGCATTTCCATTACAAACTTTTTTTCTCTGACATTTTAAACTTCAAATAGTTAAACTGGACTGATGATTGGCATATAAACTTTCTGCTCCTTGGGAAAAGACCACTTGCTCAATAAAAACAGAGAAGGTGCTGACAAAGCCCCATTACAGTATACCCCTTAGAATGCTCTGCTGTGCTTTAATCTTCCATTCATTTAAACATTCTTTTGAGGGGTACTTAGCTGAATTTCAAGGCATCCAAATGGAAGGTTTTTAATCTCAAATTTCCCATGTGAAGACTTAAGTACAGGGTCTTTACAGGACTGGTAAAGTGCAAAAAGACCTAGCATCTATGCAGCATATTGAAACTCTGGACAATCCAGTTTTCGTACGGGGTGTAAAATGCTGAAGAGCAAGCCATAAAAAACATGCAAATTGGCATACCTTGTCAGTGATTGCTTTGATACTCACTTAAGATGAGTAAAAATTGATAATGAATGGTTAGAAAAGTATCTTTATTTATGTTATTTTCTGGAGACTGGTAGCATAGCTTCAGTTTGTCCCTCGGGTTTTAATATGTTGGGAATGGAGATGGGATGTTGTTTGCGTCTAGCTAGCCAGCTTTTTATCTATCTAGTCTAATTCTGATTGATGGATCATCTAATACATATATTTTTTAGTACCTGGTATGCTCATATCTCTATGTTAGCAATTAGAGGACATAGAGGGCTTTATGGAAGAGACATCTTCTCTCAGAGGGCATATACTCTAACACAGGAGTGTCCAATCTTTTGGCTTCCCTGGGCTACGTTAGAAGAAAAAGAATTGTCTTGGGACACACAAAAAATACACTAATGATAGTTGATGAGCTGGAAAAAAATTTGCAAAAAACCCTCATGTTTTAAGAAAGTTTACGAATTTGTGTTAGACTGTGGGTTGGACAAGCTTCTTCTAACAGGAGAAAATAGAAAAGTGAGAATGTAATTAACATCTAGCATTGAGAAGACACAATAATGTGGGAGTTTAGAGAAATGAAAACTTACTTCTTTCATGGCGAAATTAATAACCAAGGGTTCAAGGAAAACTCAATTCTAATCCTTAAAGGAATGGTAGAATTTTGACAAGTAGGTAGTGAGACTGAGCATGCATATCAGGATCACTGCAAACCAAGCACAGATGAAAGAAACTGGAAAGGGTAGATTAAAGAGATCTCCCAGAGAGAAGTTTCTTGGCTCTGTAGTGGAGTCAGCTCTGGTCTAGACACATGGGATGATTTCCTGGCAAAAACTCCTGTCTTGGTTACTGTTTATTTTCTTTACTGAGTTTGCATTTCATTGGGGGGTGTTACAGATTATAATCCAGTTCCATCCAAAAGTATATGTTTTTAATGGTAGTGTCGGGGTAGAAATCGAAGTTTTTGTGTCCCCAGTTCCCAAAATTCTTCCTACTCTATCACTCAGCAATGGAAACTTTCTTGAGCCAAATGAGGCTGCTTTGGAGAAAATTGTTCATGTATCCAAATTCTGGAAATCTAGATTCTTTTGCAATGTTTGCTGGTAAGTAGCTGTTTCATATTGAGGAAGTGGTAGGACCTTAAAGCCTGCATCTTAAAACTAAACAAAATCGAAACTCACCAGTACAATTCAAGAGGGGTTTTCACATTTTTTAAAAAAGGAATACTGCTGTATTTAAAACATTTTACGATTGCAAAAATTCATCATTATAATTTTTATTATCATCACTGGCATCACCATGACCAGTGTCACATTGTTTGGTCAAAAGCTGGAAGGGAAATGTGGTAGTTATTGTTGCCATATTATATATTGAGAAATGTGTTTAAAACTTTTCTGGAGATATTGTGATCTTAGCAAAACTAATGCAATATTTGTAAAAACATTGTGGAGTGGCCAGGTATACCTTTGAATGAAACTGACCAGAAGTACATCACAAATAGAAAAATACATGTGTGTGTGTATATGTATACCATCCCTTCCCCCAAATATTGTTGAGTTCAGATTAAAGTGTCTTTCTCTCTGTGACCTGCAAGTATTTTAATGTAGCATGTGTGTCTAATTTCCATAGTGAAGCCAAAAATTCAATTGGTAGTTGATATTGGCTTAGGAAGAATTTATTAATGAATAACTGTGTTTGGTGTAGAGTAAAAAAAATTTTTTTAAGACAAAGAGGATATTCTAGACTCGTGTGAAAGATTACAATTAAGAACCTATGAATTCCTCAACCTTTGTCTTCACTTTTCAAAAAGTAAGGGATTTATATTGGAAATATTTTGCAACCCTGCAACCTGAAACGCAAAGCTTTGGTAAGCAGGTGGTAATAATATTTCCAGGTTGACTATACAATTTCATGCATAATCCAGTTTGTAAGTTTGAAAAGAGATAAAACGATGTCAGTTTTAATGCTTGTTTGAATAATTGTTCTTTGTTATGTGCCCTCTTGTACATCATTGTCCAGTAACTGATGCCCCAAACCATTGAATGCTTTTCTGTTCTCTTATGGCCACTGTGATTCTTCAATCTAGTTACTTCTAACTGCAAGATTAATTTTCTTCTGACATCTAATTTTCCCCTGATTTTATTAACATCATATTATTCTTTTTCCGGCTCATTGGGAATGATTTCTCTTTTATATGGGGTGTACGTTTGTAGTGTCCCACTTGTAAGGGAATTCTACACTTTAATCCTTAGTAATTTTGGTAGAGTTGAATAAGATGAGAGATAGTCCATAACTGTTTGAGGCTTGATTGTTTAAAGGAAGTGGAAAGCTTCAGAAAAGTGAAAGTGGATGAATGCATGCCATGTTATTATTTTTTCAGTGTGAGTGTATTTCACTGGAGTAACGATAGAATTTTTAGGAATTGTTACCTTTAATTTACTTATTTGCACATTCATTCCTCCATTCATTCATTCATTCATTCAGTAAAAGTTTGTTTTTTGAGAATCAAGATACAAGTTACAGTGCTAGAAATTATGGTGCTACAAAGAACAACAAATTTCAGCTTCGGCATTGGGACGTGATGTTGCAGTTGTTAAATAAAAGTTCTACAATAATTCAAATAAGGTACTTTTAAGATAAATGATGTTGGCCAGGCGGGGTGGCTCATGCCTGTAATCGCAGCACTTTGGGAGGCCGAGGCAGGCGGATCATTTGAAGTCGGAAGTTTGAGACCAGCCTGGCCAACATGATTTAATTATTTAATAGAAAACCCGTCTCTACTAAAAATACAAAAATTAGCTGGGCGTGGTGGCAGGCACCTGTAATCTCACCTAGTCGGGAGGCTGAGGCAGGAGAATGGGTCGGGAAGCTGAGGCAGGTTCAAGCTGAGGCTTGAACCCAGGAGGCGAAGTTTGTGGTGAGCCGAAATTGCGCCACTGCACTCCAGTATGGGCAACAGAGCAAGACTCTGTCTCAAAAATAAAATAAAGTAAAATAAAATAAAATAAGTTGAAATATGCAAGTAGACTTTTTCCAAAGACACTTTTCAAATATAACCAAGTGCAGACTTCACATTTCTAACTGAAACAGAAATTCTAAAATCTGTATATATGTGTCCATGTTCTATGTGAATATAAAGGAAGGAGAATGGATTCGAATGCTTGTAGAAATTGGCCCTTGAAGTGTAGTGTTAGGAATGTACTCCGAAATTTCGTGTCAGAGGTTGTCTGGGAGGCAGTGAGAATTACATTCCATTCATCCTTTTTGAGCAGAAATTAAAATTTTGGATGTGTAGATGGTAGTCATTTACTTCTAGGACACTAGATATACATGTTTATCTTTTTTACCCCACACTTGAATTATGTTAATATTTGTTTTAAATTGACAACAGTAAAATATTCTCTTAAAATTAAGTACATGATTATTTAGCATCTACACATGTCAGGTAATACTCTGACTGCTCTAAATAAAATGATGAGCAAGACAGGTATGTTTCTGGTGTGGCCTACATGGAGGACACAGATATTAATGGATAATCAGCCAAAGAAGGTCAAATACTACATTTGAAGGTGTGTGGCCTGAGAAGAGTTTCCAATAGGAATATCTGACCAAGCGGAACAGTCAGCAAAGACTCAGAGATCAGCCCAGGTGAACTGTGGTCTTTAGATGAGGGGGAGTTAAGTGGGTGGAGTTTGCTTGGCTGACAGGTAGGGCATGATTCCAGCGTCAGATCCTGCAAGACTGAGCCACAGGGAGCCATGACAGTGTGCTGCTAATCAGATTTGTGTCTGGGACATGGACCCAAGGGGAGTCAGTGTGGGTGGTCTATACCAGTTGTGAGGATTTTGCAGAAGTTTAGGTGAGAGACAGGGTTGTTGGGTCTACAGTGTGGATGATGAAGTTGGAGAATTAACTCTGTAGACTTTATTTGAAATCTGTACCTTTACGTCATTGGGGAGCATTCATAGTGGCTACTTGGTTTTGTGTTTTTTTTTTGTTTTGTTTGGTTGTGTTTTTGGTGAAACTTCCTATAACTTTCTAATAATTGAAAATCTACCATATGTTATACATTCCGACAGTAATTGTGAGACCTAATTCAGCTACTGTGTGATAGCCACTACCTTTTTAGCAACCAAGCACTAACTAGAGAAGTGCTCTTTTATTTTCTGAGAAAAGTGTTAGATTGATTTTGCAATTCTGCAAGGGTACAGGGGTGGAAGTGGGTCTTATTGAATAGACTTAAGTACTATTTAGGCTTTTTTTTTTTTGAGATAGAGTTTCACTCTCGTTGCCCAGGCTGGAGTACAATGACGCGATCTCAGCTCACCGTAAACTCTGCCTCCTGAGTTCAGGCGATTCTCCTGCCTCAGGCTCCTGAGTAGCTGAAATTACAGGCATGTGCCACCACGCCTGGCTGATTTTGTAGTTTTAGTAGAGACGGGGTTTCTCCATGTTGGTCAGGCTGGTCTCGAACTCCTGGACCTCAGGTGATCCACCCAACTCGGCCTCCCAAAATGCTAGGATTACAGGCGTGAGCCACTGTGCCTGGCCCTATTTAGGCTTTTTATAGCTTATGTTCTTATGAGCAGTAAACATTATGATGGTTTTGTTAGACCTGTTGAATTGAATTCACTTCTCCTGCCTGTGGTCAGGTATCAGCACAGCCACAGAAGTTAGTGAATGTCTTTGTTGGTGGACATTGGGAAGGTGGTTTAATTTATGTGATATTCTGTCTGGGATTGCAGCATTATTGTTAGATTGCATTTTGTCACAGGGAGGAAATTACCTGGTAACTCTTGATTAGGAACAAAATGAAGCTTCCCCTTTTTACAAATCCTGGCTAATATTCCATTTGGCTCTCTTCTGTTGACCATGTCTCTCTCCCCCCTTCCTCCTCACTCCATTTTCTCAACTATTTTATTGTTTACTACTGGAAGTCACCTCCCAAATCAGGATAGTTGTTAGTCCCTTTTAGGAAAACTATCACCATTCTTTCACTGTTATTTTCTGTTGAAGTTGAAAAACAAAATGCTACTTTTTTTTTCCTTTCCATTTTTGGTTACACCAGCTAGTTAGAGCCTTGGGGTAATACTGTGGGCATGGGTTGGATCCTGATATCTGTGTCAGTTAGTGAGAGTTGGTTCCATGACCGTAGAGCTCTTCGTGTCCTTCATACAAGGGTGCTGAAACAAGAGGGGCATAGAACGGTCTACACCAAGCAAAAAACTCTTGAAAGCACGTGCCCACTGCAGGTGAATTGGTAGCAGAGCGTGGAGAGAAGGGGGCAGTGCTAGGTCCTGTTTCTGCCTCCTAGAGAGTTCCTCTCAGCATCCAGGCATGCTTTAGTAACTCTTAGTTAAAACAAAATGAACTATAATTAATTACCTTTCTTTTGGGAGGGACACAGAGAGTTTCAACAGTATCTGCAATGCCTTTTTTTTTTTGAAAAGTATGATAAACATTAAGGTTGACAGAGCTGAGGATGGGTTGGAGGCTGAATTATGATGCGTGTTTTCTTTATGCTTGAATTATTTCATAATTAAAAACAAAACATACAATAACGACAACAACAAAAAAAACCACCCTCTGCCTCTCATTCACATTCCCCTCTGGCCATAGCCTCTTTCTTAATTTCCTTCCTAGCAAGACTTTTGTTCAGTGTTTTCTACACAGGCTGCGACTGCGTGCTTTAAAATTTAACCCCAAGCAAATATTAGAAAACATATTTTATCTTACAATATTTGATGCCTACAGAATCATCTGTGTAGCAGATATAAGTTGTGAATCTTAATAATGGAGTGAACACCTATGAACCCACCACCCAACCTAAGTACTGGAACAATGTCAGATCCATTGGCTGGCCTATGAGTTTGTTCCCTGTCCACCTTCCCCTATCTTTCCTGCCAGAGAGAAACATTCTCATGCCCTTTTTTAAAGTAGTATTGTGACTGGCATATGTATCCCTAAACAATACTGTATGTTGTTTGGTTTTGCTTGTTTTGGAGGATTACAAAACTGATAGATTGTTTTGTGCTACTTGCTTTTTCACTTGGTATGTGATTGTGCATGTTGTTGCATGTGGTGTACGTTCATTTTCTCTGCAGGTTGTAGTTTATTTATGCATGTTCCAGCGGATGAACCTTTGTGTTGATTCCTCTTTTTTGGAACTCCAAACTTTCTTGTGTGTTTCTCTCGATACACACGTGTAAGACTTTCTCTGTACGGTAGATATCTATCTCAGTAGATATCTATGAGTAGAATTGCTGGTTTGTAGAGTTATATGAAAGTCCAGCATGACAGGATAGTGTCCAATTGTTTTTTAAAGATTCTTACTAATCTGCGCTCCCACCTGTAGCATAAAGGATTACTATTGGTGCAGTCTACTATGTATAAAATAGAAAATGTATCCCATTATAGTCTTCTTTTTTTTTGAGGTAGAGTCTCACATGTCACTCTGTTGCTCAGGCTGGAGGGCAGTGATGCAACCTCAACTCACTGTAGTCTCGACTTCCTGGGCTCAAGTGATCCTCTTGCCCCAGCCTCCCGGGGAGCTGGGACCACAGGCACATGCGCCTCACCCAGATAATTTTCGTGTTTTTTGTAGAGAAGGTGTTTCACCGCGTTGCCCAGGCTGGTCTTGAACTTCTGAGCTCAAGCAATTCACCTTCCTTGGCTTCCCAAAGTGCTGAGATTATAGGTGTGAGCCACCACATAGGACTGCATTGTGGTCTTAGTTTGCGTTTCCTTGATAATTTGGTTAAACTGCTTTGTATATATTTATTTCAGATCATTCATGTCCGGTCTGTGGAATGTACACCTGCCCCCATTTTCTATTGGGTTGTTTTTTCTTATTGATTTCTAGGTGTGCTTCATATAGTTTTGGATGATAATTATTAGTTATACAAGCTGCAGATACCTTCCCTTATTTTGTGACTTTTACGCTCTCTATGGTACCTTTTGATAAAGTGCTTAAATTTAAGATAGTCACGTAATTATTTTGAAGGGTTGGAAAAGCCTTCTCTACCCAAAGGTTGTACATATATTCTCTTATATGTTTCCTCTGAAAAGGATTTGATGATTTTCCCTATCACATTTAAGTTTTCCATATAGTTGGGATTGATTTTGTGTGGAATGGGAAGTATGCCTCCGATTTCACTTTTCCATAAATGTCTAGATACCCATTTGTTCTAGAATCATGTACTGAAAAGTCCGTCCTCTCCCCAGTCATTCACAATACTATTTCTGTGATAATTTTAGTTCCTGTATTTGTGAGGTCTTTCCTTTTCGGCCTTTTATTCTACTTGGTTAGTTTGGCTACTTTGCCTCAGCACCACATTATGATACATGTTACAATTATATTTTGTTATTTGTTAGGTAAAGGCCTTCCTCCCCCGTTTTCCTGTCCCATATGTACACATTTGACTTTGGGCTATTGTGGAGCCTGAGTTCTTCTACATGAATTTAAAATTCAGCTTGTCAAAGTCTTTGAGAACCCTTTGAGGCATTTTTATTGAAGTTGCGTGGAAACCAAAGATCAATTTTGGGAGAATTATTATGCATTTAATGATTATCTTTACTCATTTATATCTCCACTTTTTTAGGTCTCTGATATCTCAAAACAATTCTTTATAATTTTTTAGCTGTAATTTCATAATTATAGTTTTATAATTTTCTGCATGCAATTTTACATTTTCTGATGATTTATGCTTCAGTACCTTATTTTTCTGCTTCTATTATTACCAGTATTTTCTTTTAAATTATTAAAATTATTTGTTGCTTATATACAGAAAGTCTTTTTTAAAAAATTTTTATTTATTTTTTATTTTTAGAGATGGAATCTCACTCTATTGCCTGGGCTGGATGGAGTACAGTGGCACAATCTTGGCTCACTGCAACCTCTGCCTCCCGGGTTCAAGTGAATCTCCTGCCTCAGCCTCCCAACTAGTTGGGACTACAGGCACCTGTCACCACACCTGGCATTCAATTGATTTTTGTATATTTTCATATTCAGCCATGTTGCTGAGCTCTGTTATTAATTCTGAAAATGTCTTTGTGTTTTCCTTAGAGTTTTTTCTGTAGATTTGTCACATCTCACATCATGTGTGACTCAAGACAATTTTATTGTTTTTTCCTTTCAAACCCCAATACTTGGCCTTTTTTTGTTTTTTGTTTTTGTCTTTACTGTGCTATATATGACCTTAAGTACACTGTTAAATAGGAATGGCAATACTGATTATCTTGTCTTATTCCTGATTTTCACCATGAATAGTGATGTTGATATTGATAGATACTTGATTAAGAAAGTTTAATTCTATTCATATTTCATGAAGAGTTTTTATCATGAACAGGTATTGAATTTTATCAAATGCTTTTTCTACATACAATTAAATGATGACTTCTTTATTTCCTTTAATCTGTTAATGTTGTGAGTAACATTTGTATATTTTCCTGTGGTAAGCCACCTTTGCATTTTTGGGATAAAATTAATGATGTAGCTTCATTACTCTTTTAAAAGTATTGTCCTGGACTCAATTTCAAATATTTTCTTCAGTATTTTTACATCTATGTTTAAAAGTATGATTGGCATATAATATTTTTTTCTCCTACTTTCCAAGTCTAGTTTTGTCTACAAAGTTAGAATAAGGAAGTCTTTTCACTCTGTATTCTTTGGAATAGTCTAAATAAGGGTGAAACAATCTGTTCTTTGAAATTAGGTCAAACTTATCTTTATAATTGGTCCTAGTATAAGAAGATTTTAAGCCACTGATATAATTTTTAAATATAATAATATTGAGAGTGAGAGCTTTAGTTTTTCTGCAGATGCTTTAACAATTAAATATATATATAAACTTAAGTGTATGCATGTGTGTATAGGTGTATGTGTGTGTGTGTATACATATATATGTAATATATGCCAGTTTTCTATTTCATTTAAATTTTAAAATTTATTACCATAAAGTTATATATGGTGTTCCCTTAGCTTTTTAATCTCTGCTGACTCCATAATTTTCATTTTTCATTCGTAATTTTATTTATATATTCCTTCTTTTTTCATGATCAAGCTAATCTGAAGTTTTCTTACTACTCTTTTCAAACGAACTTTTGGCTTTGTGGATTATTTTTCTTGTGTGTTTGTTTTCTACTTCATTAATTTTTAATCTTTATTTCCTGCTTTCTATGTACTTAGGCTTATTCTGTTGTTTTTTTTTCCTAAACTGAGTTGACTACTTATTGCACTAATTTATCATTATTTCTTTTTATAAGAATTTAAGGTAATAGAATACCCTCTGATGACTATGGTGTCTGTATTACATAGATTTTAATTTATTACATTTTCATCATCTTATAAATATTTTAATACTTCCAGTATAATTTCTGCTTTGATACTTGCAATATTTTTGGTGCCTTCAAAATTTTACAAATGAATGTATTATCTTTTTATTATTGACTTCTATTACAATATAATTGTTGTCAGAGAACTATTCTGTATGGCAACAGTTCCTTGATATTCGTCGAGACTTGCTTTGTTGCCGATTTTGTTAATCAGTTGTAAAAGTTCCATTGTGTGCTTCAGAAGAATGTGTATTCTATGAGTTGAGGGATCTATATGTGTCCAGAAATTAAAACTTGTTGAAATTAAACCTTTTTTTTTTTTTTTTTTTTTTTTTGAGATGGAGTCTCACTCTGTCTCCCAGGCTGGAGTGCAGTGGCACGATCTCGGCTCACTGCAACCTCAGCCTCCTGCGTTCATGCAGTTCTCCTTCCTCAGCCTCCCAAGTAGCTGGGATTACAGGCGTGTGCCAACACACCCAGCTAATTTTTGTATTTTTAGTAGAGACGGGGTTTCATCATGTTGGCCAGGCTGGTCTTGAACTCCTGACCTCAAGTGAACCGCCCACCTCTGTTGATTGTGTCTTAAAGTCATCTATACATTTGGTAATATTCAAAATCTGCCTGACATATTTGTTGAGAAAAGTAGATTGAAATAATTTGCTATGATGATGACTTTATAAATATTTCCCTGTATTTCTGTTTTCACTTTATACATATTGAAATTATATTATTATATGCATTCATTTTAAGAATTACTATATTTTCCTGGTTAATTGAACCCTTTATTCAGTTTGTATGTGGCTATTCTCTTTCTGCCCTTTTATCTTAAACTCTGATATTAGTATACTTATTGCACTTCTCTTTTGGCTAGTATTTGTCTATATATCTGTTTTTTGACTTTTTGTTTTCAGTTATTCCATGTTGCTATGTTTTAAGTATGCAGAGTGGCATTTTATTTCTCTCAATATTCTGATGGTTTTATTCTACTGTGTTCTGAATTTCTTCTTTCTTGTGACTCATAAGAAGTTTGGTATCTTTCTTTCTTTTTTTTATTTTTTTGGAGATGGAGTCTTGCTCAGTCGCCCAGGCTGGAGTGTGGTGGCGTGATTTCGACTCACTGCAAGCTCCGCCTCCCGGGTTCATGCCATTCTCCTGCCTCAGCCTCCCAAGTAGCTGGGACTACAGGCACCCGCCACTATGCCCGGCTGATTTTTTTGTATTTTTAGTAGAGACAGGGTTTCACCGTGTTAGCCAGGATGGTCTCGATCTCCTGACCTTGTGATCCGCCCGTCTCGGCCTCCCAAAGTGCTGGGATTGAAGTTTGGTATCTTTCAAATTGCCATTCTTTTCTAACAGATCTACCCTTTTCCCTGACTTTTTTTTTTTGGTATTTAGCAGTTTTACTGTAATGTATCTATTTGTGAATTTTAAAATTCTATTTGGTCTACATTGTTCTTCATGCATCTGTGGCTTTATGTCTTCCTCCAATTAAGAAAAATTGTCAGCTTTTATTTCTTTGAATATTCTGACTCCTTTATTCATTCTGTTCTCTTCTTTGGGGATTCTGATTACATATGTGCTTGACCTTCTTTTCTGTCCTTCGTTCTCTTAACTTTTCTCTCATATTTTCAGTCCCCTTGTATCTGCTGCATTCTGGGTAATTTCTTTAGACCCATCTTCCAGTTTACAGATTCTCCCTTGAGCTTTCTCTAACGTGTTGTCTAATGCGATGATTTTTTTTTTTTATTTCATTGCTTACTTTTTTCATTTCTAAAAGTTCCATTTGGTTCTCTCTGAATTATGCCTACTAATTTTTAAATACTTTTTTATTTCTTGTTCATTTTGTGATTCTGTCTTTAAGTTTTTCTTGTATTTATGTTTTTGTATTATATATATTTATGTGTACAAATTTATAGTGTACAAGTACAAAACATGACATGCATGGATTGTGTAGTGGTCAAGTCAGGGCTACGTTGTACCCATTAAGTAATTTCTTAGCCACCTGCCTCCTGCCCTTTTACCTTTCTGGGTCTCCATTGTCTGTCAGCCAATTGATAGACTACATCCATGTCTGTACATATTTTAGTACCTACTTATGAGAGAGAACATGTAATATTTGCCTTTCTGTGTCTGGTTTGTTTCACTTAAGATAGTGACCTCCAGTTTCATCCATGTTACTACAAAAGAAATTATTGTTTTTTTGGCTGCATAATAGTCCATTGTGTGTATATACCACATTTTCTTTAATAATTGTAAACTAGACTATACAATTTTATAGATATTTTCTAACAAATCCAATGCCTAAATTCCATGGGCTTGAGGTAGTCTTGTTATTTCTAATAAACCCCACTTAAGCTACTTTGTTTTGCTTTTGTGGGATGCTTATGAATTCACATCTGGTGGGTACTGAATCTGTAAAAATCTGGTAGTCTAAAGTGAAAATACTTTCTCCAGAGAGGAATTGCTTTTGCCTCACCATCTCTTTCCTACTCTGGGAGTCCCTTGTTTAGTTAGATCTCCCATGTGGCCAGTGGTCCAGTGGCTAGTCTTCTTATCACAGTGCTGATATTGACATTTGCCCTCAGAGCATCCCTGCGTCTTGTGCCTACCTTTCAGTATTGAAAACTCAAGTTTTATTTTGTTTTATGTTTTGGTACTTTCAAAATTTCCTTATTTCTTGCATTTATACTTTTGGAGAATTTCTTTTTTTAATGTTGAACATTGGTTGTTCTGTAGTGTGAGAGGCTTTGGGTGTATTGCTCTACTTTTGGAAGCAGAATTCTGCTTTACTTTTTAACCCTTTTCAGTCTGACTTCTGTCACCATTTATTCCATTGAAACTAGTTTTGCTAAGATTACCTATAACTCCCATTCTTCTCAGCAACTTTAGAGAAAATGTTCTTTTTTAAAAAATGGAAATTCTATGCTTCTAGATTCTCTACATCACAGTGTCCTCTCTTAGTGTTGTTCTTTCTGCCTCTCTTTTATTGGAAGAGGAAATGTTGGGGATCTTACCTGGGCTTTCATTTTCTGTTGAGAGGCAGTTTGGTGCAGTGCCTCAATCTGGAATCAGACTGAGTTGTTATCATCTGGTTATTAGCAATATGACCTTGTTTTCTCATTGTAAAATGGATAGAAATAGGGTTGTTGGCAGAATTCATTAACATAATACTTGCCATGCTCTAAGCCCATGTCTAACACATAGTAGGCATCCAGTACATGTCTACTTTTATTCTCTGTTACATTTTCTTCTTAAGTCATCTCTTGTTTCCAAGATGACAGCTCACATATATATTGCTCCAGTATGATCTGTGTGTCTCAGAGTCAGTTTCTAGAGCTATCTGTCTGTTATATTTGATTTTCTCCTGTCTCCTTAATGTATACCTTCCTTAGGCTTCTGCATATGAGAAATGGCACTGCCATGCACCTAGATGATTAAACCAGTTCTGGACACTTTGACCTTATCCTTTGTGTTACTGTCTCACTTGGTAATTGTGAGTTCTGCTCTCCACATCTGCTTTCACCAGTCGAGTTCAAGACACCATCATTTTCTTGCCTGGTCTACTCTAGTAGCCTCCTAAGTACTTTCTGCACTTTCACTCCTTCCCTGTTGAATCCATATTTCACAGCAACCAGAGTGATTTTTTAAGTAAGAAAGTCAAACAGAGCACGCTTTCTCCCAACTTCAATGTTTTTCTCATAGTGCCTAGAATAACTTCTGTTCTCCTTAATATGGACTTGAGGTACCTCTACAACCTCATTTAGTTTCCTTCTCCTGTTGCTGTATACTGTTTGGCTACATTGGGATTCTTCTAGGCTTTGGACTTTGCCAAGCTTTTTCTTGATTCAGGGCCTTTGCACATGTTGTGGAACACGTCTCCTCTCACTCTGCGTGGCTGATTCCATTCAGAGCTCTCTGAAATGCCACTTTCTCACAGCGGCTTTCTTTTATTTCCTAGTTTAATCAAAACTCTTTGGTTCAGTACGTGCTGAATTTGCTTAATAAATGATTCCATTAACATACATATTTGAATAGAATCTGCTGATTAGTAGGAATGATACTTCTATGAGATCATGCTCATTTTAAATTTAGAGTCATAGTGCCATTGGAAACCACTACATGTCTTTTCTGTTCATTTAATGAATTTTCAAGGTCATAAAAATTTCTGATGGTATTACAATTTTTGCATTTGCAAATACACTTTGCATAGTATTTATTACCAGATTAAAGATTGGCCCAAATCAGGGGTTGGAGAACTGACATTCACTGAGCACCATATGTCAGGTTCCCTTACTTACCTTAATATCATATGTTAGGCCCTGAAATCTAGTTATCCCCGAGTCACTGAAGAGGCGTTGAGATTCAGAGATTCCCCTGAGTTGGCCAAGGCCATACCTACTGGAGGGCACAGCCTAAGTTTAGTCCAGGAGTTTGAACTCTAAGGAGAGAGCTCTTTCCTCCATATCTTCCACCTTATTTCTTCTCTAAGCAAACTCCTTAAGTTCACAAACTTCTTTCATGTGTATTACTTGTAATATGTTTGTCAAATTCTAGAGAGGGCAGGGCATTTTTGACATTTTATTTTGGATCAAGCTTTTCATTCAGTAAATTTTTATTGCTCTGAGCATCCCTTTGAGGTCCTTGAATTTACGGATGAGAAAAATTAAACAATCAGTGATTAAGTGGACTCTCTGTGAAGTTACACAATGGAATATTAAATTGTTGATGGGTATTTTTTATTAGCCGGAGAAGGAAAAAACACAGACTTTTTTTTTTTTGGAGACAGGGTCTCACTGTGTTACCCAGGATGGAGTGCAGTGGTGTGATCACAGCTCACTGTGACCTAAATCTCCTGGGCTCAGGTGATCCTCCCACGTCAACCTCTCAAGTAACTGGAACCACAGGAGCACACCACCATACATGGCTAATTTTTGTATTATTGTAAAGACAGGATTTTGCCATGTTGCCCAGGCTGGTCTGTAACTCGTAGTCTCAAGTGATCCTGCTTCAGCCTCCCAGAGTGTTGGGATTACAGGCGTGAGCTACTGTGTCTGGTCCAAAGCATTTTTTATTCCATTAGTTGTGTCAGTCTGTTTTCTTTCTATCTATGTTTGTGTAATTTATGTATCTATGTATCTGACTGTCTGTCTACCTATATCTGGTTAAATATGTTTTAGAGAAAATGTAACTAGTACAACTAGGCCTGGACTTACAGATGTTATTTATGGTAGAAGGCTAAGTTGTTTATTTTTTTAAGTTAATTATTTATAAAGAAAAATATGAACTATTTACAAGTACATTTAGTACTTAGTTATGGCAAAAATCAAGAAGGTGAAATAAATATAGAAAATGTGATTGGGTGAGTTGGTTTTATTGGACTGGTAGGCTGTGCCCTTGGCCAAACCAAAGAAGGCCGGAGGGTACAAGGAAGCCAGGGGGACACACTGCTGGGGAGGTAGAGAGGGAGTGCGAGGGAACTAACTTCTTGTCCAGAACTTTCCTAGGGCCTTCCCTGGCTCTTGCCTCCTTTGCTAAATATTTTGGTTACTGGCAGGGCACTCTGGTTCAAATATACATTTCCACTTTTTGATTTTATAAAGCTAAAAAAACCTCATGCTAATATTCAGTCTCTTATGTTATGAATGTTACCATTTTACCTCTTAGCTATATAGGCATCCATAGAGGACATTTTTTAAAAATGAAAATCATCCTTCCTCACTAAAGAACTAGAGAATAGACATGTTTCTGAAAGTAGAATGAGGGACTAGAGTAGGGGTCGGCAAACTTTCTCTGAAAGTGGCCAAACAGTAAATCTTTTTGACTTTGTAACCACAGACTCTCTATTGCAACTACTAAATTCTGCTGTTGTAGCATGAAACCAGTTACAGACAGCAAGGAAACGAAAGAGCATTACTGTATTTCAATAAAACTTTATTTACAAAACAGACAGTAGTTATATTTTGTCCAGGGGGCTGTCGTTTGTAGACGCCCAGATGAAAGAAATGTATCTTAGGGCCTCCCCTCTCAGCCCTCTCCATCCTCAGTGATGTGATCTTGGATGATGTACTTTAAGTCTTAGTGAATTTATTCACTTGAAAAATTGACATTTTATTTTAGATCAAGCTTTTCATTCACTAATTTTTTATTGCTCTGAACATCACTTTGAGGTCCTTGAATTTATAGATGAGAAATATTAAACAATGAATGAGGACAGTTTTCTCATATGAGGAATTTTTGTTTTCTTCATATTTTTAATGTGTTTAATATACTGGAGTGAGTGTGTCTCACTCTTGTTAACAGACAAGCTATCTAACAATTGAAACACAAACTAAAAGAGGAAGATTGTTGTGAGAAAAGTATCATGTATGTGAAATAAATTTTATAAGGAATAGATTAGATTCTTTATGGAACCAGGATGGGTATAAATAAATCACTAAGTAAATATTAAGTAGGAAGATCGTTATGGACAAAGATTGTTTCTTAGGAATTTTGCATCATATAGCACTGTGTTAGAGTCCTTAACTGATTATTTTTGTAGTATTTGTTTACACATTCACTTATTAATTTTGCCAATGTATTGAGCCATCTATGGAGATGTATGGAGGTCTGTGTTGAATGCTGGAGATAGAGAAAATGAGAAATAAAATAGTTTTGGATCTCAAGGAGCTCACATTGAAGGAGATAAACATGTATATAAAATATTATCCTACTGTGTGATAAGTTCTCAATTAGAAGCATGTATGTATAGGGTACCACTGGGAAATCTAAATCACTGGAGTAGAGGGAAGCTAGGCAGGAGACCTGCACAGAGTTTGAGCACTTGGGCCTTGAAGGATGGGTGGGGATTCTTAGACAAAAGAAGATTGAAAGGCAGCTTGAGCTGAAGGAAATGTCTGTGCAATTGTGAACTTTAGAAATCATAGGTAGTTCTCTTAAGATTATAACTGGAGTCATGAAGACAGGTGAAGGATGGGATTCTCAAAGTCTGGCCAGGGCCAGGCAGTGAAGGCCAGGGAATTTGAACATATTTGGAACCATGGAATGCTTTGGGAATCTAATGAAAGATATGAAACATTTCTATAGAAAAATCATCTTACATAAAAATTTCAATATTTTGCTTACACTTTTGGAAATAAGGATGTAGTGATCACCTTATGAACAGTACAGACTTTTTATATGGTTCCCTTCTGAAATAAAAAAAGGAGTTCACAGATAGACACATACTTCGTCATCCTGCTTGATGGTGGCAGCGAATGCTCTGGATGCACTTATGTGAAGTTTATTGCGACTTTATTACTTAAGGGCCTGGGAGTATATGAGATTGTGCTATACTGTTACTTATAATTTCCTCAAAGAGTGCTAGGCATGGTCAGAGAAGCCTTCTTTTTTTTTTTTTTTTTTTTTTTTTTTTTTTGAGACGGAGTCTTGCTCTGTCGCCCAGGCTGGATTGCAGTGGCCGGATCTCAGCTCACCGCAAGCTCCGCCTCCCGGGTTTACGCCATTCTCCTGCCTCAGCCTCCCGAGTAGCTGGGACTACAGGCGCCTGCCACCTCGCCCGGCTAGTATTTTATATTTTTTGGTAGAGACGGGGTTTCACCGTATTAGCCAGGATGGTCTCGATCTCCTGACCTCGTGATCCGCCCGTCTCGGCCTCCCAAAGTGCAGGGATTACAGGCTTGAGCCACTGCGCCCGGCCAGAGAAGCCTTCTTACCAGTAGATGTCCACATGTCAGTTGTCTAAATGCTGGAGAAATTGCATGGCTTCTGATAGAATTTCCTCATTTGTAAGACGGTGCTCCTCAAAGGACCTGCCTACTTATTAGAGTGGTAAGGATTGAATTAACTCTTCCAACGACAGCACCGAACCCTAAATTTAGCACATAGTAAGAGTTCAATAAATGTTAGCAGTTAATACCCTCATTAGAATTATGAAAAGTTGGTAATTTCATTCATGTATGTTCATATATGCAGTGTTCACAAATACTTGAATTCTTTTATTGAACATGTGAGTTAGTCTTGGATTATGCACTACATGTATGTCCATGTATTTCTGGATCTTCAGGGGTCATTTGTTTGGAATAAAACTTCCTTTACGGAAATGCCCTGCACAGCCCTGGTTAATTTCTTCTCTGTGATGGGTTACATTACATATTTCTTATATAAAACAGCAATGGTGTAGATAAGTTAACTAATGAATATTATTATGTGCTTTTATTTTACAGCTTCTAATATTCAGTGGGAAATTTTCCTTGTTAAGAGACAATGGCAAGGCCAGTTAGATCCAGTAGCTGTGTTTTGAATCAAGGCCCCACATGTGCACTTTATACTCCCCACACACCCAGTGGGCTTCTCTGCTGCTTTTTCTTGCTTCAGGAAGCAGCCTTTTTGGGTGAATGTTAACATTCGTGTTTTTCCTGGTACAACCAGAAAGGTGCTTCTGTTTAATTATATGGCAGGCTTATTTACATATATGGAATAGAAAAAAAAATATTTATTTATTTATTGATTTTGCAAAACCACCCTTTAGTGCCAAGCATAAAACTTTGGAGCCCAAATCAAGGCACTATATCACTTATAAATTTGATTTCTATCAAAATAAGTTTTCTTAAAAGAAAAAAACCCTATGATAATTTTAACATTTTGACAGCTAGAAGTAATTTGTGTTTTATCAGTTTATATTCAGAAGCCAGTGTTAACTGGTGTTAATTTTATAGGTCCTAGTTTCTTTGTATTTCTTGCCCTACTGTTTGGTTAATAAACCTTTTTTAAAGAATATATTCATGTACACAACATTATCATGATTCGGTTTAAGTATCCGTGTTTATAAGTGCACTTCATTTCACCTAATTACGTTATTTAGTCATTTACACATTAGCAATGTACTACATATTCCACTTTTACAGGAACTTATTTTAATTATACCTCCAGTTCTGTTCTGTTCCATTATATCATAGATCAAGCTGAATAATAGCAGTCTTAAAAGGCATATGCTAAAAGTGATTATAGGTCATTAAGGCCAAATTAAAATAACATTTCTGATAGCCACAAGCGGAAGTCTTAACTTACAATTACTTTTTTTTTTGCTTTGGGGAACGTGTTCTAGTTGGCTTTGATGTTGACAGTCTCATGGTGGAATGCCTGGTGGGTGGTACGTATTGATGGTTGCCTTTATCGGACTGATTTTTTTTTTTTTTTTTTTAAGGGGGGAGATATTTACAAACCATACTTTTATTTATCCAGATTTCTTTTTTTATCCAGAAATAGTCTATTCAATGACTTTACTGCCATATTTCTCAAAATGTATGCTTTTTCTTTAGCCCTGTCTCTTCCTACCTGCCATTAAGAGTCACACAGGCAACTAATCTCCCCATCTAGGAAAATGAGTACTAGAATGCATTAAGGTTACTTTCTTTATTGAAAATTAGAATAAAGCCTCGTTGTGCCATTGAAGAGTGACCTAAATAAGTATATCACATCCTTTCAAAGGGAAATGCCTCATGGAAAATATACCTAAAACAACAATAACAAACAGAATCTGGATTTTAATGAGTTGATTTTTAATTCTTGTTTTGATTGGCCTAATATAATTTATTAGGAAATTAAAGGGCATCTTTCAAGCTTGTCCATATACTTTTATAACCTCAGGATGTGTGACTCTAGTGTCATTAATTTTCTCTTTGAGAAATACTTAGGTTTTGTATGGGCATAAGTAATTCAAAATTATTTTGTTGATTTTATAGACATTTTACTAGGGAGGTCTATTGTTGTTACTTATTTTTTAGTTTCATAATTGCTGATTAAAATTAATAAGATTCCAATGGGAAAATGACAGTGGAAGTATTCCAGTTTAGACTTCTTACTAGGTTGGCTTACTTTTTGCTGGATTAATGATGATTTTCCTACATACTCAGATTTGGATGATATAGCACCATAAAATTTATATGTAATTTATATGCAACCTCTACATTTTGGTTGGAGATGCAAGTTTCTACTGACTCAACATTTTTTTCTTTTAGTTTTTAATTTTTTTAAAGAGAGAGTCTCACCCTGTTGCCAGGCTGGAGTATAGTAGTACGATCCTAGCTCACAAACTCCTGGGCTCAAGTGATCCTCCTACTTTGGCCTCTTGAGTAGCTGGGAATACAGGTGTGTGCTACCATGCCCAGCTAGTTTTCATTTTAAAATTTTGTAGAAATGGAATCAAACTACGTGGCCCGGGCTGGTCTGGAACTCCTGGCCTCAAGTGATCCTCCCACCTTGGTCTTCCCAAGTTCTGGCATTAAAGAACTCAGCCCAGCTCATGTAATTTTTAAATATTCTCACTCCATGTGATTAGCTCAGTCTGGACATGTCAGACTGAACTATCATTTTCAGTTTGCATGTCAGTTTGTCTTTCATGTAAAAATGGGGAAAATAGGAATATATGCTTATATTTTGTTGCATCTGCATTTAAAAAAACACAAGAAACGGCCGGGCGCGGTGGCTCACGCCTGTAATCCCAGCACTTTGGGAGGCCGAGAGGGGCGGATCACGAGGTCAGGAGATCGAGACCATCCCAGCTAACACGGTGAAGCCCCGTCTCTACTAAAAATATAAAAAAATTAGCCAGGCGAGGTGGCGGGCTTGTGTAGTCCCAGCTACTTGGGAGGCTGAGGCAGGAGAATGGCGCGAACCTGGGAGGCGGAGCTTGCAGTGAACCGAGATCGCGCCACTGTACTCCAGCAGTGGGCGGCAGAGCGAGACTCTGTCTCAAAACAAACAAACAAACAAACAAACAAACAAACAAACAAAAAACCCCACAAGAAACAAAAGTGGTTACCTGAGTAGGGGTGGTAGTAAAAAATAGTGTAGTGGGGATGAGACTTCCAAATATATAACTTTCTGTATTAGTGTGACTCTTGAACCATGTGAGTGTATTTTCTCTAAATATATTTGGATTTGTTTTTGAACAAGAAAAAAATTGATGGCAGCTACAAACTTTTTTTTTCTTTTTTTTCATTTTCCTCCTTGATATAAGTTGCATTTTAAATACCTTTGGGATTGTTTTCTTCAGAATTTTAATCATAAAATAAGTGAAATAAATAAATGCAATCATCGTTCCATTCCTATTAGTAATTTCTATTAGTGTGGCTTTTTGTGTGTTTGTTTTTGTCATTTAGAGATGGCATCTCCCTATATTACCCAGGCTGGACTCCAGCTCTGGGGCTCCAGTGATCCTCTTGCGTCAGCTTCCTGAGTAGCTGACATTACAGGTGTACACTGCTGCTCCCTGTTGTGTGTGTGTGCGCATCTGTGTGTCTGTGTGTTTGCATTAGTTTATGGGCAACTGAAACACACTAGATGCTCTTAAGCATAGATTTGGATAAAGAAGCAGTATTGAAAATCTAACTGATGCCATACTTCATGGAAGAAAATCGTTGTACAGAAATTACACATGCACTTATGAATAGTCGATCCAATGGTCCTTTGAGATGGAAGATACATTTTTAGGAGATGGGTATAGCAAAGGCAGAGGTTTTTTTGGATGATGAGTGATAAATAGGGGGTTATTCCTAGATTCCCAGAGACTAACATAAAGTTGGGAATGGGAGAAGTAAGTGATGGGGACAAGCTAAATTTTAAATTACTCTTAAAGTCTTTACTCTGTTTAGATTATATTAACTTGTCAATGTGACTAAAATGTCAACAGAATTCTCTTAAGTTTTACAGATTTGTAGATGCTAAATGCTCATGAACTGAACTGAATAACAGTAATGAGGTGTGATGATTCAGTAATTTTATTTTAATTAGCAACACGAGTAACTTTAACCTTTATTTAAGAAAATAAAGGTACTATGCATGTGTGTATTTATTATACGATTGGAAAAGTTCCCTTTGAAATTCTCAATGTGGTTTGGTGTGGTGGCTCATGCCTGTAATCCCAGTACTTTGGGAGGCCAAGGCAGGTGGATGGCTTGAACCCAGGAGTTCGAGACCAGCCTGGGTGACATGGTGAAACCCCATCTCTATTTTAAAAAGAAAGAAAGAAAGAAAGTCTCAGTGCAACAGGCCTTAAATCATGAAACTGTTCACTTGGAGAGTTTGCATTTGCTTATTAATAGCTGAATATCTACTATTGTTAATTTAATATCTTATTTGTTTGCATTTATGAATATAATACTATTGAGAAATTAGGCTCTATTTTTTTTACAGTGGCATTTTTACTGTTTGATCTAGTCTCATAAAATATAACTGAGATGTGGAAGCCATTATCGTAGTTCTGAAACACTATTACTCTTGAACAGGGGATGTGAGCTACAGAGCTTTGTGGAAAAAAATGCTATTCTGGAAAACCAGTCAGTCCTTTTAAAGTCAAAGAGATTAAACAATTTGGAATTTGAAAAAAAAAAATCACATTGAAAGATAAAGGTATATAAGCTCACTTAACTATTAATGGTACAAATTAATCTGCAAAGAATTAAAAGCAGCTTTTTTAATGGCAGAAGACACATGCAGTTAATAAGGACATTACTTCTCATTTGGGCTTAGATTGGCTTCTTCTTTATTAATATCTGTTTAAACTACAAATAGAAAGAACTCCATTTTTACCAGACTTCTTGTCACAAGACCCAGTCTCTAAAGAGAAATATCATTGATAGGAAACCAGAAAGACTAAATAGATGTATTTGGTCTCACAGGCAGTCCATTAATTTGCTCAAATTAAATATTATCTTTAAATATTGAAAGGTTAAATGTACACCGATAATGGATTTAGACAGCTATTAAGCTGTAATTGCTTTCTAATGCAGTTACTAAAAGACATTTGATATAACATATTGAGAAGGAAGGATTAGAGAGTTCTCTACCTCACTTTTAACTGAGAGTTTTATAGCTTTAATTCTGGCAGTTGTAGGAATTGGATAACAACAGTTTTTATGAGAATGCACACAATATGCATAAAATATTCAGTGGGCAGATTGTTGAGGGAATGTATTATGTACAGTGTATTTATGTTCATAGTTTTTGAAAATCTGCACCAGCAGTACTATCAGATCAACTATTCACCCTAAATATTTTTCTGTTAGATCTAAAAGTCAAATTTCTGAAAATGTTACCATTTTATGGTTTGGCCCCCTCTAAGCTGAATTACTGTGTTTTGTGCCCTGGATATATGGTTACAGTAGTGACCAAATTAATTTGAAAACTTCTCAGTCTGTTGGAGAGTCACATCTAGCTCAGGTAGTCAAACTGATGGCTTTCCCTGCCTGGGTAGGCAGCTTTCTTTTTAGTATTCGCATTGTTTGAATTTGTAGTATGAGATTTTCACATTTTTACAGGCTGCATTTTGTGAGTTGAGTATCTAGCTGTGACGAATTATTGTTAACCCAAGAACGTATGCTGATTGATATAGTCAGGCATTTGCCTCCAGAGTTCAGTGGAAGGACAAAAAATTTTTGGAAAAGAAATATGAATGAGAGCTAGGCTTTTCAAAACATCTTTTCTTTGTGAATTATTTAAACATATAATCTAAGTATGAGTATGCGTCAGGAAAAAAAATCATCTGCAGTTAAGATATCAAGCCAAAGTATTTTTTGAATTGAATAAAGAAAGGGAAGGAAAAAGCCTGCTATTGATCCCTGTCATTCATGTTTTTGTATTAACAGTCGGCGTCTGCTATTTGTTCTATTAATGTTTTATATTAACGTTTTCATTTGGTTTCCTTTTTAAAACTGTGAAGTTACAGAATTCACTTTGGTTGCACAAACCTTTATGGAGAAATAAATGTGTATGAAGATCTGTTCTGGCCCCTGGGGAAGATGTTTAAATTCCAGGTGATGCCAGGGCCACTGCATGGCACCCCCTGGGCTTGTACATGCACATTGCACATGGCAGCTGTTTGCTTCCTTCAGAGTGTGACAATATCCATGCTTTCTGTTGAACTTTCAGAGTGCCTCCACAAACACATTTTTAATACTTTTAAATTCTCAGAAATAATTTGATTATTTCTGAGAAGTCATGTTCAGAGGAGTACACATGAATATGAGGCAGAAAATAAAAAAAATAAGAATTTCAGATGGATTACAAAGAAATAAACTGCTACTTCCATTCACTGTAAACCGGGGAAGAATATAAAGGGAAGTTAGAATTCAGTGTTTACCTATTAATAAAACTGATGTTTTATTAATAAATTACAGTTTTTCAAATTTTTTTCTGTTTTCTCGATAGATGCTTTATTTTCTCCCCTCCTCCTATTTCACCCTAAAATTAAAATAGAAAATACATTTCTTAATTTTATTGAGATAGTTAAGCACAGAATGGAATGGCATTACCCATAAGAGTCTAATGTGTAATGTTTATAATCCTTTAAAAGTAGAATTAGGGTTCTGTCACCTCAATATACTGTACTGACTTTGAGTTTTCTTTTAGTCATTAAATCTGTCCTGTTAATCGTTTTTAAAAAATTCTGAGCGACTTTATGTTTTGTTTTAGTTAATTTTATCACTACCATCTAACTAATTTTCTTTATGTATTTTCAAAATTTAATAATAAATATGATTGCAATATGCTTTGGGACCAGGATAGATGCTTGCTTGTTTTTTTCTTTTTCTTTAGACTGTCATCTCTTACATATCTCTCTCTTTCTCTTAAAATAAAGTAAGTGGAAAAATTGGATTCATTGGATTGGTCTTGATGCTGTCTAGGGTTAAAACATCCTAATATTCTGTGAATCTTATTTTAGGACTTGCATATTTAATACAGTTTTTAAGTCTTTGATCTCCTAAATATGCTTAGATCTCCTAAATATGCTCCTTCACCACACCCAAATCCTTGAATGTTATGATATATTGTACTACTCATGCTGGATATTTACTGATCTGCTGTGTACAAGACAGGCTGCTGAGCTTAGTAAACTTTTCCACCCAAACTAAAGACAGAGAGTAAATATATAAACACAGGGAGTTGGGGACTTGGCTGAAAATTGCCACCCAAAGCTTGAAATTTATTTGCATGCTGGAACAAAGAATATCCATGAACTTGAAACTCAGGATGACGTATGTTTGATGTTTATCCTGTATCATTATGTATTCTAGGGCACCACTTCTGTATACCCAGATGGAAATCCCAATTTTAAAGCAATGCTCTTGGGTATTGAAGGGTGTATTTGCAAAGTCTCAGTCATCATTTGTTCCATATTCCCTTGCCTTCTTTTCTGTCAAGTACCCTGAGAGTCTTGATGTTGAGGATTTATTGGAAGCAAACATTGTTACCTAAATGAAGTCTAGTGAACAAAACCACGAAAAGAGGACATGAAGTGACTGCTATGTATGTATATGTAATGTATTTTCTTCAGAATTATCTAACTGCTTTGGTTGATTGCAAATGTGGAATTTTGCTGTTTGTCTCTAAGTCACTCTTACAAAAATGATCTGTGTGTGTGATATCATAGGATGTGCTTCCATTGGGCTCCTGAGCAGTGGGAATATATACCTGAAACAGTATTTGACACTTAAGTGTTTTTTCTCCCTCTGTGGTTTCTGTTCTTCGTGTAATGTACAAGAGTGCAAATATGAGCAGTGAACGAGTAGAAAGAATACCCTGCAAGTTTTGTGCTTTACTTTAGGTGTACTGTGATTGCTTCTCTTGCTGTGCCATTCATTTCTGATTTAAATGTCTAATGACTCTCATCAAACAACATTTAAACTTTCTATGAGATCCTGTAAATGTTCCTTTAGATCATATTATGAGTAACAATGGATGAAACGAGCTTTAATGGGGAGGCTGCGGTTCAGTCCGGGGGTTCTGCAGCTGTTGGTGATGGCAGAACATGTCAATTGAACTGCAGCCATGCGTTCAGTGGCATTTTGCCCATTAAGTGATGTATAAAAACAGTATTCCTGGTACAGTTAAATTTCATTTCTGTGGCGTTTTCACAGTCAGCACTGGTGTGTCCCGTAGCCTGGCCTTTTCTCCTCTTGGCAATTAAAAAAATAAAACCCCAGTGGTTTAAGGTGGTGTTGCTTAAGCATGAATGAAGTCACTCAAAAAATGTCTTCTTAGCATTGAAAAAATTGGTCACAAGCCAGTAATTAATTCATTTTAGAGTAAGTTCATCCTGGGACTGACAAAGCAGTGTAGTAGCTAATTTTAAAAGATGAGTGTAAAGTCTTTCCCATGTCATACATGTCAAGATTAAACTTAAATTATGTATAATATATTAATGACCTTAATTTTATTCATGAACTACTGTAAGTATAACAGAAATCAATTTAGTTCCATTTCAGCCATCATTTCTGAGTGTGAACTTCTAGTTTCTATAAGGAATGAAGAGATGGGCATGAACTAGTGCCTGACCTCCTGAAGCATACACTGTAGTTGGAGACGTATAGACCAAGAGCAATCCTAGATGGAATGGGATATTTAAATGAGCTGAATAGAGCATTGCTTTGCACTTAGAGAACCCTCAGTAAATGAAGTTGAAAGAAAGTGTGTTCAAGAGTTAACCTTTGAACTTTAGGTATTTATATGTCACTGTGGACTTCCTGGGAGCTGACTGAAAATGGTGATTGTCGTTGTCATTTGACATTTTTTAGTCTCCCATTCTAGGGCCTAATTCAGCATTGAAAATAGTTTTCCTGTTTTACCAGAAGAAGTAGAAGCCAGGAGTTTGTTTTCTCTCTTTTCCTTGTGCTCTTTTAAATCTTATTTCCCTCATAGTTGAGCAGGAGGAGGAAAAAAAATCCTGTTTCCTTCATCTTATTTTCCACTAGGCTTTTGAGGAGGAGGAGATATTCTGAAGCGTATTTGAAATAAATTGAGGAATGTAAGTTGGCAAGTATGAGGTGCAGGAATAATCCATGTGCAGGAGAGATGGTGAAAGATTACTCAGAGGTACAGAGCCATGGAGAGTCAGAAGGAACACTGGAAGTTTCTCGTGGAGATGGAAATCTGAGAACTTGACTGTGCTTGGGACAGGTTGGAGGAGTCCTGGCTGGTGCTGGAGAGGCTTGGTTCCGGAGTCAGGCCGGCGAGTTTGAAGCCTGGCTCTGCCATTCGCTAACACTGTGACCTTGGAAAAGCTTACCTGCCTCTCTGAGTCTCAGTTTGCTCATCTGTAAAATGGCAGGAGTGTCCACTTCATGGATTTGTAAGGAGTAAATAAACCAATCCATGTGAAGTGCTGACTGCAGTGATGCATACAGAAATCACCAGAAGTATTAGCTGTGATTGACTGTAGGAGCCATGGCATGCAACAGGAGAATGATTTTTGTGGTGTTTGAAGAATAATATGTAAAGAGGGCTGGGTGAGGTGACTCATGCCTGTAATCCCAGCACTTTGGGAGGCTGAAGTGGGCGGATCACTTGAGGCCAGGAGTTGGAGACCAGTCTGGACAACATGGTGAAAACGCCATCTTTACTAAAAGTACAAAAATTAGCCGGGCTTGGTGGTGGGTGCCTGTAATCCCAGCTACTCGGGAGGCTGAGGCAGGAGAATTGCTTGAACCCTGGAGACGGAGGTTGTAGTGAGCCAAGATTGTGCCACTGCACTCCAGCCTGGTCTACAGAGTGAGACTTCGTCTCAGAAAAAAAAAAAAAGAATAACATAAGGATGTTTTTGGTGTTGGCATTCTGGTCACATTGAAGCAGGAAGGGAATGGACATTTGTTTCAGAACCATGCAGCCCTAAACGTTAAACAGAGAGGTTTTTGGGGATAAGCGTAATGATTTTGATATGGATATTTTAGAGGGTTGGGCATAGCAGCCGATTCAATCCTTTTTTTATCGCAATCAATGTAAAGGACTACATAAAGACTTAAGAAGAGGAGGACATTCTTTTCTCCACAGCTGGTCACGCGCCCAGTGTAGTTGGCAGGAAAATGGGTTGTTTGGAATGTGTCCCTAAAATCCTGTAATTTAATTTTCATTATTTATATAACGCAGTCCTTATATGTGGCGCTGTACTACATGCACACAAGACCAAATTTCTGCCCAGTGTAACTTTACCATAGAAGAGACTGTAACTGAGATATTTGTACCTACTAAATTCACTGCAGCTTGGTAACTCACTGTTAGGGAGTCCATGTGATGCCAGTCAGCAACAGGGATTGGAGGAACGCATTGTTGGCAGTGAAATAAGGGGCCAGGAACTAGAATAAATAGTGCTGGGATGGTAAATGTTATTCTAAATATAATATAAAGTCACTGACTTTGAGGAGTCCGGAAAAACAAGTTTGTGAATATTAACATTAAAGTAGCAACCAGTTTTGCATGCTAGTATGTAAAAGGAAACTATTAAAATAATTATTGTAAGCAGTTTTTTGCTTGTAGCACTTAGTTCATTCTGTTCACTTTTAGAAACACAAATCAGAAAGGAGTGATTCTCTTGATGTATGTGTAAGAGAAGTTAGAGTAAGATTTCTAGAAATCACTAGATATATAACTTGGATAGTTTATAGTTTTCTGTAAGTGTTTCGTTAAAAGTTCCTACATTAGTGGTCCTTTAATGAATAGTATTTACCTCTGGAATCCAGGAGATATATCCACAGTTACTGTATTGACTATGCTAGACAAGGGCATGATTTATTGGACTTGATGTTATCTGTATATAGTTCTTGCTTTTCAAAACAGTCATCTGGACCAGGAGTAAGCTAATAAGGCCATGGACCGCATAATGACGTTTCGGTCAGCGGTGGACTGCAGGTACCGCTTTGGTCCCATAAGACTATAATGGAGCTGAAAAACTCCTGTCTATATTTCTTATCATTATTTAGAGTGTATTCATTCCACTTCCAGGAAAAAAAAAAAGTCAACTGTAAACAGCCTCAGGCGGGTCCTTCAGGAGGGATTCCAGAAGAAGGCTTTGTTATAGGAGATGACAGCACCACACTGGTGTTGCCCAGTGAGACAAGGTGTGGAAGACTGATACTGATGACTCTAACCCTATGTAGGCCTAGACTAATGTATGCATTTGCATCTTTGCGACAAAAAGTTTAAAAAATAAAAAATTTAAAAAATAGTTAAAAAAGCTTATAAAATAAGGAAGTAAAGAAAAATGTTTTGTACAGCTATACAGTATGTTTTGTTTTCAGCTAAGTGTTATTACAAAAGAGTCAAAAAATTTAAAAGAAGTTAAGAAGCTTATAAGGTAAAAAAGAGTAAGCTAAGGTCAATTTTTTTTGTTGAAGAAAAATCTTTTTTCTGTTTTTAAGACAGGGTCACTCTGTCATCCAGGCTGGAGTGCAGTAGTGCGATCTTGGCTCACTGCACCCTCCACCTCTTGGGCTCAGGTGATCCTCCTACCTCAGCCTCCTGAGTAGCTGGAACCACAAGTGCGTCCCATCACGTGCAGCTAATTTTTGCATTTTGTGGTGATGGAGTTTTGCCATGTTACTTAGACTGGTGTTAGATTCCTGAGCTCCAGTGATCCGCCTGCCTTGGCCTCCTAAAGTGCTGGGATTACAGGTATGAGCCACCATGCCTGTCCAAAGAAAGAAAATTTAAAAAGAATTCAATGTATCCTTAATGTACAATGTTGATAAAGTCTATGGTAGTGTACAAGAATGTCCTAGGCCTTTACATTTACTCACCATTCACTCATGACTCACCCAAAGCAACTAATAGTCCTACAAGCTCCATTCACACATATAGGGCACCTATATATATAGGTGTACAATCTTTTATCTTTTGTACTATATTTTAAATGTACCCTTTTGAATGTTTGGATATGCTCAGATACACAAATACCATTGTGATACCCTTGCCTGTGGCTATTTAGTACAGTAACATGTTGTGCAGGTTTGCAGCCTCGGAGTAATAGCTTTGCCATGTAACCTAGGTGTGTAGTAGGCTACACCATCTACGTTTGTGTAGGTACACTCTATAATGTTCTCACAATGATGAAATCACCTAATGCGTTTCTCAGAATGGATCCACATCGTTAAGTAACACAAAACTAATTTATTGCAAGGGGCAGAATGTAAACCATTGGTTTGGTAGTTTTAGATTGAGGAAAAAAAAAAAGATACCCTTGAGATTAGTGAGAGGAATCAAAGTCAGGGGACAGTGTAGGCATTTGGGGTCAAAATTTATTCAGCATATGCTAGCTTGCCACCAGGAACCAGAAGGAATGAATTATTCTGACTCCATTCTTGGCAAGATCTGTGTGGCTACGGAACGTAATTATTTTGCAAATCATTTAAGTTGCTGACCACAGCTAGGAGATTACCACCTAAGTGAAGATTACCACCTAGATGGAGTGTGATTCCTCCCTGGGATTCCCTTTCAGAATTGTCAGAAAACAAAGCAGTAAGTCCACATGTTAATCATTAAAATAAACGAAGTGCAATGTGCCCAGCAAATCATTTCACACATTTTCTATTTCAAGGAATTGGGATTCAAATCTTAACCTAAATTTTACATATTCACATTTTAAAGCATCACTCAGACTTGTTTAGATTACTGAGTGGAGTAAGAGTTTCATCTGAACACACAGAAGCTGGCTGGGTTCTTGAAATAAGGAGGATGGGGTTGGTGAGGTCACAAAACCTCTTTTCAGCTCCCTGGTTGTATGGCAAAGAATATGAGTGCTATGACATTAGATGGGAATTCAAGTTCTGGTCTAAATTGATAAAACAGGGTTGTTATTTTATGGCCTCATCTTTGTTTTTATATATCACAGAATCACTGCGAAAATGGCAATTTGTTTTCTAAAGAGGCCTGGGACCAGAGCAGCAGGTCACAAAGCGAGCATTTTATAATGTTGTCAGTCAGCCTATTTGGCTGAGCTGAATTTCCCAGGGCAAAAGTTTTCTTACAACTGTTTCAAATGATGCATCCAAAAGATGGCCTAGGAAATATTAAATGTTTTACAAAATGTAAATGTAGACAAGGCTTTGTTAGGAAAGTGTGCACCTGTTTATTTATTGACTTATTTATTTTAATAGCCTTTCAAGTAGTTTTCCTGATCCTTACACTCTTCACACAGTGAGTGTAAATAGACACCAGTCATAGTTGTAGGTGGCGAGCTACAGAGCTCTGTATTGATTAGATCTTCAGGCTGTCAAAACAACTAGAAATTTTAATAAATGTTTTCAAACAAGTGACCAGTTCCATCTAACCCATCAGAATGTTTTGTTGTGAATATAAGCATGGCTGTCAGTTTGACAGAAATTGTCTTCCCAGAATAATTTATAGTATGATTTCAAAATGCATCCAGTCACAGGCTTTTAGGAATCCTGTCATACAATACTATTTTATGCCATCATATTTGAAAAAGACTGTGATAACATTGAATAGGAATAGTGCAGTGACACTGAAGTGCAGTTTTAGATGGGAGGGGAAGTCTGCCTTGCTTCAGCAAATCAGGTGTTTGAAGTTTAAAAACTGCTTAAGTGGATTTGTAGTAAAGCTCTGTCTGTTTTAAAGTACTGGTGACTCAACAGCTGTGGGGAATCTGTCTGGAATCGGCGCAGAACTTTGGAGAATGTTTTCTCCTCGGGAGCTGGAACTCAACTCTTCCTCAGCCCACACAATGCAGGATCTGTGGTTTTCTGTCCCTGTTCCTTTTTCTCCATTTTTCTCCCCTTCACTTACTCTGATTGATGGAAACACGTGCTGGGAGCTTTCCCTGACATTCTTTCCAAACACCGAGAGTATGAAATGTTATGGTGGTGCTATGTCTATTTTTGAAAGTAAGTCTGTTAATGTAAAGCCTGTGTTGATATATTGGGATGAATTATAATGGTGATATTATTACAGCCTTCAAAGCTGAAAATTTATTATTTTTCTCACCTACTTTTGGTTGCTGATACTTGATCGTAGGAACATGCTGTGCGTCTGGTTAATTTGGGGGAACTTATTTGTAGATTTTCAAAAGTTAAACTTTATCCTTCTTTATGTCTTCTCCAGGCCCTCTTTTGTTATTGAAAAACAAATAGAAATACAATTCTCTACAACTTTGGTGCTTCTGGTTTTCGGGGTCACTCTCATTAATGCTTATAATGAAGATATTTTTGGAAACGCTGATTTATCATTGATTTTGCAAATATAGTAAAATAATATTGTTTGTTGAAACTTTTCATTATGATTCTTTTTTATTTTAAATATTTAACTCATAATTATTCTTGCTTCTACATCTGTATTTTCATTTTTATTTGTTTTTATTTACTTTTAAAGACAAGGTCTCTCTCTGTTGCTCAGGCTGGAGTGCAGAGGCACCATCATAGCTCACTGCAGCCTCAAATTTCCTGGTTCAAGCCATCCTCCCACCTCAGCCCCCTGAGTCGCTGGGACGACAGGCCAGTGCCACCATGGCCAGCTGATTTAAAACTTTTTTTTTGTGGAGACGAGGTCTCACTTTGTTACCCAGGCTGGTCTCGTACTCCTGGGCTCAAATCATTCTCCTGCCTCGGCCTCCTAAAGTGCTGAGATTTACCGGCATGAGCCACTGCAACCTGCACATACATCTGTATTTTCAAATGTTAAATGTCTTTATATCTAGGAGGTCATGTTGGATTTTAAAAGCCAACAGAAATTGATAGGAAGCAGGGTGCAGCCCTGAATGAAACTCTTAAGTTATGGGGGAAAAAAAATACCAGAACCTATGAGTGAAATTCTTTTTAAAAATCTCATCTTGCTGTTGGACAGGTTTTTTAGAGACAGGGACCACATCTTCTGTAATCTTTGCTGAATCCCTTGTTCCCGGCATATTGTCTGGCACAGAGTATTTAATACATTAAATGGGTGAATAAAAAAGTGAATGGCACCAGGCCTGTAGTCCCGGCACTTTGGGAGGCCGAGGCGGGCAGATTACCTGAGGTCAGGAGTTCAGGACCAGCTTGGGCAACATGGCAAAACCCCGTGTCTACTGAAAACTACAAAAATTAGCTGGGTGTGGTGGTGGGTGCCTGTAATCCCAGCTACTCAGGAGGCTGAGGCAGGAGAATTGCTTGAACCTGGGAGGCAGAGGTTGCAGTGAGCTGAGATCCGGCCACTGCACTCCAGCTTGAGTAACACAGTGAGACACCGTCTCAAAACAACAACAAAAACCAAAAACCAAATCACAACAACAAAAACAAGTGAATGGGATAGCTCGGTGCTGAGTTTAAGAGCAAAGGTTCATCTCCTTGGTACCTGTTGCTTGACTAGAAGACAAATCTGTCATAAATGATCCAAAAAATGTTTACATAGATGAATGTGGAGGAGAATTCTATGTATGCATACACACAGAATACTAAGTGGCATTTTTCATGTGACAGATTCATTTCCGTGCATATTCCATATTGTAACTCAGTCTTCACAACTGTTTTGTGAAGTAGCAGATCCCTGTTTTTTCAGATGAGGAAACTGAGGCATACATAGGTTAGGTTTACTTTTCCAAAGTCCTAGAATTTTTGTCTGAGCCAGGATTTGAATGTCAGCACTTAGTCTCTTTCTAGAGTTTCGGTGTGCAATCACTACTCTCTACCTCTAGCAGTGTATCACGTGCACACTTGTATGTAACACCTGGCTGTGCGTGTTGTATACCTACAGGTAGACACTTCATGTACTTGCTGTGGTAGTACTCTAGAAACACTGGTAAGTTCACATGTTATCAAGGAAACCCCTGTATCAGCTCTCTGAGTGCTGATCTGGTCATTTTTTGCTTGATGACGCCAGTCTTTTGAGTTCACTTGCAGATGGGCGTGTTGGTTTCTTTGAAGTGTTAGATTGTGAACCATAGGGCAGCAGGTGGTTAATTTCTGCCTCATAAGTATTCAGCTACTGTTTTTAGGAACTTGCTTACAAACCATCAAGTTTGCTTATTATATTCTTACAGAGTTTTGTCATTTGTGGTATTGTAATGTATAATAGTTACTATCTGACCCCAAGATCCTTACAATGAGGCCACAGAGACAAACATAATTTTGAGAAGTCAGAATGAAGAATGGTCCTCAAAAGAGAAAGGATGGAATCTTGGAATTTTACTCCTGTGAGGGATGTTAGAAATGATCTTATCTCAAAGTATTGGGGAGAGAACTTAGCAAAATCCTTAAGGAGCAGGGAAGTCCACTCTAGTGTGTTATTTAACTTCTCTGTGATTTGTGTACCTTTCTTCAAAAATGGAATGATAATAATACTCAACTCCCTCGTATGTTGTGAGGATTGAATGAGGGAATACACATACATGGAGTACTTAAAACAGCTCTTGCACACAGGAAGTGCATAACAAATATTATCATTGAAATTATCATTTTACAATTGAGGAAATTGAATCCCAGAGAAATTAAATTACTTACTGAAGGTTAATCCAGCTAGCTAATGACTGAGCCAGGGCTGGAATCTTGACATACATGTCGTCAGCACTCTTGCAGTATTCAACAGAATTACTGTAAAGCAATCCTCTATTTGACAAGTAATAATACATAATCGCCGTATTTACTTGGGATGCTGAATATATACTGAACTTCTTGCTGTTCTTTATTTTTTCTTCTGGGAACTATATATTGGGTGATTCTTTTAAAAAATGTGGTTATATGCCAACATTATGGGAAAGGAAAAAAAAAAAAAAACTTACCAGACTTTTCTTCCATACATAATCCAAATTTCAAATGTATTAATTTTGCCGAATGCCATGGCAACATACATATCTGTTTTTCAGTTCATGAAAGGTATTTTGGGAATTATTGGCTCATGTATGCTTGAGCGTTTTCGTCTTTCAGCTATAGAAATACACTATGTATCCTCTTCATTTTGTGTTTGCGCTTCTATTCAAGATGAGAATAAAAGCAGTTAGTTTCTGGGTTGTAATATTCTTCAGTGAACGGTGGCTTTCTAAAACAGTCACACCTTGACTGAAATGAAAACTCTGCCGTATCATAAAAGATATTCTAATTACTGCATCTAGTTAAAAGGAGAATAAATCACTGGGAGATTATTTTAAGTGCCTTAAATATAATGAAAAGGAATAATGGACGTTGAACAGCTTGACAAGTTTGATGAATGCAGACTATGACTGATTTCTGCTGCTTTCTCATGGAAAAGAAGAGCGTTTTACTTTCTTGGTGTATTGTCAAAGCAAATTTTTGTTAGGGAAGATAAGGAGAAGGCTTATCTTTGTTGAGCACTTGCCTTGTACCAGGCATTAGCCAAGGCAGTATATTATCTCATTTAATCTCATTTAATCCTCCCCAACCTTATAGATAACGCTATCCCCATTTTACATCTAAGAAAAATGAGGCTCAGAGAATTTGAATAACTTGCCTCAGGGTATATAGCTGCAAAGTAGGATCCAGAGTGCAAGCCAGTAGGCTCTGGCTTGCAGACTAGGTTCTTTCTCTTTATTTCATTATCCCAGTAGGGTTGTGATGATGATGTAAATATAAATGTAAAATATAATTGTCTCCATTGTTACAAAGATACTAGTTTCATTCCATTTAATTTAGAATGGTTGTGTCCAAAAAAATTTAACTTCTTTGAGCCTCTGTAAAATGGGGTCAGTTCACTGTGATCATGAAAGAAGTTATGTGCAAACCTCTTTGCTTAGTGCTTGATGGTAAATGGGGAGTGCCTGGGAGATTTGGTTTCCACATCATCAACAGACAAATGTGTGTTCCCAACTGATTCTAAGTTAAGAGTTTTATGATATGTTTAATTAATAGACTCATTAATTGTGCCTGCAAATTTAAAATGATATCTGTTGAATTTTTCTAAATGTATTTTACAGATTAGATGGTGATATACTTTCTTAAAATGTTGTGTTTTCCATTGGATTTTGCCTTCATAAATGTATGAAAATATATTTAGTTAGTGTGGACATAATAGCACTGCTAATGCATGGCAGATTGTGTGTACATACATATGTGTGTGTGTTGGTCATTGTTTTATCAGTAGGAGGGTAAAAATCTAAATGGTGGGCAAATAAAATCAGAAGAAAATGTTGGTTAATTTTTGAATTATGTTGTCTCTGTAAAAGAATGTCATTACTGGTAAGTATTTTGCAAAGTGTTTAATCCATGTAGTGAATATGAAACATGTCTTCTTGGTTGACTCATTTGTATCTTTTACAGTACATTTTGGATGCCAGTTTGTAGATTCTTCTCCTAAAATCTGCAAAGTAAAAGAAAAGTTAGAATTCGGTACCTAAGATACAGAGATTCTATTACTCCAACCCCCTTGCCATATGAAGATCTGTGTTTTAAATGAGTCAAGAAAATTAACTTTTAAGATTCTATGTGGATGTACGAATTTGTTAGTATTTCAGCATTCAATTGATGGCCTTTATGGGAACTATACTCATGGAAACTCAGAAACAAAGAAACTTTTATTTGCCACTATATTCACATACTTTAGTATTTCTTTCCTAAGTCTCTTTTGAAGTAAAGAATACTATAAAATCATATAGTTTTGTGTTCACAGTTTTAAACCTAATTTTACACATTCACATGTATAGATGTGCACAATTACTGGACTTTTACTCTTTCCTTGTGTTCAAATATAAAAGCTTATAGAATCTTGTACCAGCTATCAGCACATTCATCCAAATAAATTCCGAGTTTCTCCATTGCTGCTGTGGTAGTAAATAAAAATCTACCTTCACAGTGGTATTAGTTGTTCCTAGTCAAGCATGAGAGGAACAGTATATGGGTGTCATTATCTAATGATTTTTCTAACTGTGTTAAATAATGTCATATTCTCCCTTCCTTTGCCATGTTGCATCAGCTGAAGAGACAAATAAGTACAGAAGGGATGAGTGTGGCTTCATAATCAGGGATGAACATGTTATGATCTACCTTGATCCAATAAGCAGATGAATATTTCACAACTGCATTATTTTGTAAGTGAGGATACTGTGAGTTTTCTAGCAAAAGTTCTGGTAGATAAGATTGTCTTTCTTGATCTTTTATATCTAAATTTTTATTGTAAGTTATATAACTGCATTCTCTGAAACATGTACTTTTGTATCAGAGAAATATGCTTAGAATATGTATGTGTAAGAATTTAAAGGACAGATTTAATTATGGGCCCAAATTTAATGTTGTAGCATCAACATGATTTTTATTAAGAAAAGAGAATTTGATGTTGTTTAGAGTTTTCAGTTCACATACAGAATAAGAAAACCTTATCCTATAAAGTACAGTTATTATTGGTATCCGTGTTTTTAAATGTTTTATGGATACCTCATCAAAATGAGATCATGATCTCCTAATTTGTAGTGATTGTGATTATTTAAAACTAGCTGAACTAGGATAACATAAATAGTGTAAAAAGGGAATCCTTCTGCAATTGTGATTACTACATTAAAAATGCAATTTGCAATATCAAATGCCATATAAAGGTTAAATGATGTTAAAGATAATAATGTGTATAATGAAATCAAGAAAAGAGCATTTAACAGGAATGTATCACTTTATGGGCATAGAAGGCAAGAGAGACCTTTACATTGTCATTATTATGTACATGGTAGTATTTTCTAATTCAGTGGTCTTCAAATTGTATACCATGGAACTCGCTGTATGAAAGAGATAAATTTTTTACATGGGCACAAACACACAATTACCTTAGCGATGGCTGAGGTCTTATTCTTAAAATATATTCTTTGTTTTGTTGTATATTTTTCTCTAACATAAAATAATTTAAACAAAATAAGTATGGGACTATCCTTTTCAAAATAATAGTCAGTGACTGAATTTTTGAAGTGGAAAGGATGAATGAAGGCCTGTGGATAAAGATGAAATCCTGAAATACCAAAAACAATAGTTTATTCACAAAATAGATGTTTGTGAAATAAAAGTTATACCCTTTGGTTTCTCAGTTGTGTGACATTTATGTGTCTCAGTGTTAATGCTTGTGGAATAGGGACTTAATATTTGTTAACTGTATACAACTGCCTGCTTTTATGAAGAATAGTAAATTTATATGCCAGGAATTTCTCTTATTTTTTGCAAATATGTAATAATAAATAATGTTTTTTGTAATTCCTCAGCAATTATGATTAACTCTTGATCAGGCAAACTGTGGGAGGAGTATCAGACTATACAACATGCCAAAAAACATTAATTATATTTCGCTGTAATGAAGACCTGCAAATAAGTAAAGATGTTTGTAAGCAGTCAAAGTAGATGTCATCAAGTTCATGTGTTAAATTTGTTTTGGGCAGATAGTGAACATTCATTTACTCTATTAGACAAAATATCATAATTAGTGAAAACAATATTCTGTTCTTTGTTTTGAGATATTCCCTTTGTTTTGGGGGTTCTGCAGATTTCCTGTGATATGTCTGCATCTATTTTTATTTATTTAGTCTGCTTCTTCAATGTGGTGACTTCATACCTTGCAAAAATTCTGAAATCTTCTCAACTGGTATTTTGTATATTGCCTCTTCCTTACTCCTTCTGTTTTTTTTTTTTTTTTTTTTTTTTTTTT
>NW_016814421.1:853536-867215 GCF_001698545.2 Rhinopithecus bieti | reverse complement strand
TTTTTTTTTTTTTTTTTTTTTTTGCTTCTCTGTTTCATTCACTAGAATATAAGCTCTCTGAGGACCAAAGTCTTTGTTCTGTTCAATAATGATATATATTGAACATTTGTAAGAGTGACTCAGAATGGATGCTCAGTGCACAGTGGAAGCATTTTTTTTTTTGAGACGGAGTCTCGCTCTGTCGCCCAGGCTGGAGTGCAGTGGCCGGATCTCGGCTCACTGCAAGCTCCGCCTCCCGGGTTTACGCCATTCTCTTGCCTCAGCCTCTGAGTAGCTGGGACTACAGGCGCCCGCCACCACGCCCGGCTAGGTTTTTTTTTTTTGTATTTTTTAGTAGAGACGGGGTTTCACGGTGTTAGCCAGGATGGTCTTGATCTCCTGACCTCGTGATCCGCCCGTCTCGGCCTCCCAAAGTGCTGGGATTACAAGCTTGAGCCACCGCGCCCTGCCGCATTTTTTTAAATAAATGAATGATTTCTGTATAATTTCTTCTGATCTATTTTTCACTTTACCTAGCTTTCATTGGTCTTGTGTATTGTATAATTCAAGCTCTGTGTTTCAATGGCTATATTTTTAATTATTGGTGTTCTATTTGGTTCCAATTCAGACTTGTCTTTTCATTGTGATTTATGTTATTTTTATTGTCTGCATTAACATTTTAAATACAGTCATTTAAAGAATCTCTTTCAAATTACTCTATTTGACAAGATCTTGGAGGCCCTAATCCTCCTTTGTGTGTCTGCTGACTTGTCCACAGTGGATAAGTTTGTGTGTGTTTCTAATTTTTGTTTGTGAGCTCATCTTCATCTGGGATGTTTGTCTCCTGTGGAAGTTTGTGCTCTGGGTTATGGGACAGTTCTTACAAAGTGGTTTTATGTTAGTTTCTGCCAATTTCTCAGGAATTTCATTGGTTTGGCATTAGTTTTTACATTAATTTTATGGCTTGTGGTTCCCAAACTAAGCAAATAGTATAAATTTAGATTCTGCAGCTGTATATGGAAAAGTTTTAGGGGTTTGATTACTCATAGGCAACTCTTTCTTTGCCCACCAAAGCCCTTGCCAGACCATGTTTTCTGGACATTTCCCTGAATCAGTGACGTAAGAATCAGTAGCCTTTCCAAATCTCTGGATTTGTGCAGGGGTCTTAGGACCTATCCCTCTGTGGGTTTAAAAACTCCAGCCCCTATCCCTTAGGGCCCATAGATCTGCTAATGTTTCCAGTTTTGTGTTTTTTGTTCTGGCTATAAATTCCCTCTCAGAATTCCATTTCTTTTGAGTTTGGGTATGTATTTAACTTTTTTTTTCTCATCATGTTTTATCCAGGTTTTTTTTTTTTTTTTTTTTTGGTGTGTATGTGCACACATGTGTATGAGAGTGTGTTTGGAGAAGTGCATTATTTGAACCATCATATTGCTGAGACTAGAAATCCCCTCTCATTTCTAAAATCAATTAGTATGTGGGTATTTGCTTTCTTTTTCTGAGTGTAATATTAAATATGAAATGGGCTTGTGAACCTGAAAAATGTGTCAGAAATACTGAACCTTCATTCTTTTATTTTCATCTCTAAATCTTACAATTTTTTTTTTAAAGATATATATACAGCCATCCAGAGGAAACACAGAAAAGTGATTTGGTGTTCATCTTTGTGTCTGCTGTTTGCTGAAGGATTGCTAGCTAAGATACGTCTAACAATGCTATAATTGTTCCGTTTCTCTTTGAATTGAATATTTAGGGTAAGGCACTTATATGTCAGTAGGATGACCAACACTGAAAGTCCAGTATCCTGGGAAACCTCTGTCTTGGGTAGACCTGGATTATCACCTTAGTCTTGGATCCCTTCCAGAGACTGAAGAAATCCTTTAAATTAAACTTTCCTACTGTGCAGTCTTCTGGCTCAGGCCCCAACTACAGTCTTATATTCAGACTTCTTTGTTAGAACAAAGTTTTAAATATATTTAAATAGTACAGATAAACATTAATCTGTCTAGAAAGAGAGCCTTAAAAGGATCCTAGTCTTTTACCTAGGAAAATGTCCTCAGCCAGTGAGAAAGTCTAGGAGCATGATCAAGACTTATTTTATATAGTTTGTCTTTTAGGGACTACTGGTGGATTATACTTTCAGAGTTACATTCAGTATTACTGTGGTGGTACTAAAAAACCCTCAAGAATACATTTCACATTGATTTTATTATAGACATCTGTCAAGCAAAGCAGAGGCAAATGATAGCATACTCATTTACCAGTAATTCAAATCAAATGAGCTAGTGGCAACACAATCACTCCTGACACCTTTGCCCTTTTTCTCTTGATTTGAACTGATGCCGTGTGTGTGTGTGTGTGTGTGTGTGTGTGTGTGTGTGTGTATATATATGTATGTGTGTGTACTCTCTAAGTCCAGACTAGCAAACAAGGGCCAATGACAGGATAACCTTCATACCGTCATACTTGGGTCACTCACCATGTACGATAGAAGCAGTGCATTCTCTCGTGAACTAAAAATCTATTTATCCTTCCTGGCTGCATAAGTCCCATAGAAGGCTGGGAGGAGAAGTGGAACTCTTTGTATAGGAGGGGCTTAGACCTCAATAGCTTGTCCCTTTGAATGACAATAATGCCCACCAGCCTTGCCACAAATAGCTTCTGAAATATGAGAACCTTTTTTAATTCTTAAAATCCTTGACCACTGCAACTAATGTAAAGGCACACTCCGCAACAAACTTATACACACACACATATACGCACATTTTATTCTGTTTTGTAGGAATGAGAATCTTTAGCAGTGCGTAATTTTTTAATTGTTATTATTTTGTTTGAGACTGGGTCTCACTCTGTCACTCAGTCTGGAGTGCAGTGGCGTGACCATGGCTCACTGCAGCCTTGACCCGCTCCTGGACTCAAGTGATCCTCTCACTTCAGTGTTTTGAGTAGTTGGGATCACAGGCACATGCCACCACGCCTTGCTAGTTTTTGTGTGTTTTGTAGAGATATGTTTTTTGTAGAGATGTTGCCCAGGCTGTTCTTGAACTCCTGAGCTCAAGCACTCTGCCCACCTTGGTCTCGGATTACAGGCATGAGCCACTGTGCCTGGCCAACAGTGCATCATTTTAAAAGCTAGATGGAAAAGGGAAGGAACTGATTGAGAAAGGAAGGTTCTAAGGCCAGAACATTAGAATGCTAGTTTTAGTTTTTGCAAACATTGGTGAAATAATAGTTGGCTTTTTCATAAAGCCTTTCCAGTTGGAAACTGGAAGTACTTTTAAAAGTATGTTGGAGGATACGTACTTTGTAACATACTTACATACAAAATTTGTTCTTTGTGCAAATTTATTCAGTTTTACCAGCAATTAAACTCATAATGTTGACTCCCTAGAAATTTTAAAACGTTTGTTTGTTGAATGTATTTATTGTTTCTATCCACAGTCTTTGGAAATCTGTCTTGTGATAGTTCTAATAATATGGTTTGAATACAGCATTGTCATATGTCTTATATGTTGGGGCAACATTCTAATAACTATACGTTTTATCTTCTGATACGTTTTTCTGAATAATTCTTTGTGTTGATTGTAAGTATGTTTTTGCAGAATCATCAGGTTTTGAAAGTATGCTTTTAGGATGGCACTAGGTTATTGTATTTGTATTAACTATAATTCTGTTCTTTTGTAGATTTGTTCCTATAGAGCTATGGTTTCATGGTCTGAAGCTGAAAGAGGTTTAAAGAGGTCATCACAGTTCCTCTTCCCACCCTTACTGTTGTTAAAAATGAACATGCATTTGACTATTGGAGGAATTTTGCTTGTAGAACTTTCAAGAGTAATTGTTTCCTGTAATTTATAGTAGGAAAATGTTGATTTATTAATAGTTAAGATGTTCTCTGGAATGCTTGAAGATCATCATCTGAAAAACTTAAAAAAATTAGCATGGATGTTCTTTCTATGTATTTGCCAATGAGAGCACCGTAACTTTGAAATCTAGGGGATTGTTTGAAACATGAATTGTGAAAAATGCCACAACTTTAGTTATTTTATATTGGGTCCAGGCTAGTCTGCTGAAGAGTATGAAGTACAGTTTTATTAAAATATATCTCAGATTGAGAATGTGGAAACACTGTTCTTTAAAAAAAAAAATCTTCAGTAAGATCCTTTTATGAATTTACTGGTTTGTTCTCATTTGTCATCGGACTGTTTCCAGATGTAAAATATTACTTTTTTGAAATTGCTGTCGAGTCCACTATCAAGACCAGGTGCATGTTGTTTTACAGCCATTTTACTGCTGATTTTTAATGCTGAAACTCATAGAATGCCTTGAACTGATAATTTGTTTAACTCTCTACCTACTAATTGGACCAAGAAATAACTTTGTATCTTTATCTCTTTTCCATTTCATGTTTTATTTCTGTTTCAATTAGTGTGTGCCTTTGGCAAAAAGGAGATGATTTTGCTTTTTGTTTTAGGATTTGCCTCCAAGAAAAAATATATTTTATTGCCACATTTTCTCAATTGATCTAGTAGAGTTCACAGACAGTGAAGAGAGTAAGAAAACTAATTTTTAAAGCTTGATAGTGCTATAATTTTCTTCCTTATAATAATCAGAAAAAGACTTTGTGTAACTTTTGTTTCTAATATAGCAGTTCTGAAAATCTAGGCTTACACATTTTCCTTCCCTTTACTGCTGTTTATACTTAAGTAAAACAAAAATGGTTGCTGCAGGTTTTTTCTCATTTTAGTACAGAATTTGAATTCTTCAAAGACTGCTAATGTTTTCCCACCTTAACAATCTGTGGCACACCCTTATATCTTCACAGGCTGAGTCTGCTGGTAAGAGTTTGCTAACTCATGACTTTAACACACCAGTAGAGATCACATTGGAGTTCAAACAAACAGAGCACCGACCCTGAAATGATTTAAGAGTGTTCTTAGCTGACTATTGAAACACAGTGTCTCACGTGGTGTTACTGGTAACCTTAATGCAGATTATAATCCTGTAGTTTAACGAGGATGTGTTGGCTATGGTGAAATGCCTTTATAAAGAATCGTGAAAGGGCACAAGGAATGGAAACAGAACCTCAGTTTTCTCAGTCTAAATGGTGATGATAAGAATTCCCTGTGCACATTTGTTGTTGTGAGAAAGGGTGAGATAGAATAGATTGGACACATAGTAGGTGCTCACTGTTAGTTTTTTTCATTCATTCACTACTGTGTCATTGTGTTGGCATGCTCACAGTCATGTAGTGGGAAATGAAGTTACATCGTGATATTTTTCATTCATTCACCACTGTGTCATTCTGTTGACATGCTCACAGGCATGTAGCGGAATATAAAGTTACATCATGATATTTTAAAAGCTACCGATGTGGTAGATTTCACAGTCTTGAAAAGGGGATTTTTAAGCTGAATTTTCAGTTTCACTTAAGAAGAGTCCTGATTTGCTTGTACAAAGAGTAGTAGGGTTGCAGAGGAAGAAAGAAGGCAACTCCTTTTAAGTCCCAGTCACTACTCTGCTGTGTCTTATTCTCTCAAACAGTGAGGAAGTCTGGGTTCACATTCTAGTGGTCAGAAACCTAAGCTTTGTCTTTTGACGAGTGCAGACAGGGGAGGGAGCAACTGACGAGGGCATAGAGGGGCTTGGAGCCCCTTCCCAAGTCTACCATCCCTCAGTTATGTGTCTCCTCCTCAGTAAAGCACCCCCAGTGCCCTTCCTTGCTGTATTTTTCTTCATGGAGCTTACTGATCTATGGGACCTGTTTGTGCATTCATTTACTGTGTGTCTCTGCATTGCTTTCCCTTTCACTACCCAATGAAGTTCCATGAAGGCCCAGCCTTAAGCATTACAGGTTGAGCATCCCTAATCTGAAATGCTCCAAATTCCAAAACCTTTTAACACTGACATGAGATCGTGACACCTTTGCTTTTTCTGTTGTTCCCATGTACACAAACTGTTTCATGCACAAAATTATCAAAAATATTTTGTAGAATTACCTTTAGCCCGTGTGTGTAAGGTATACATGAAGCTGCATATGAAATGTAAATACATTTCATGTTGAAACTTGGGTCTCATCCCAAAGTTGCCTCATGTATATGCAAATATTCCAAAATCCCCCAAAATTAGACATCCAAAACACTTCTGATCCTAAGCCTTTGAGATAAGCGATACTTAACCTGTACTGCATCCTCAGTGCCTGGCACAGGGTGGATGCTCAGCAAGTATTTTCTTAAAAGAAAGAACAAAGGAAAGGTAGATGAGACGCTGAGAAGTGGAGGTACAGGAAAGAAGAACACAGAAACATGGTGATGAAAAGAACAGTCTGATACCTTATTTGAGCCCCAGAAAATGATAGGTACTGAAGGGATTTTATGAGTGGTCATTTAAGAAACTTGTGTTGTACTGTTTTTATGTATTGGAAGGAGGCTAGACATTGTTACATGGAAATTCACAGTTACATTTTCACTAAATGTTTCCTTGTGAAAAAAAGTCAGGAAAGGTTGGAGAAGGTCTAGGAAAACTTATCTTGGAAGATACGGTCTTGTGAATTTCTACTTCAGACTTGCAGCTTTTGGGGGCTGAGGCTATGAGGTGATCTTGAGAGCAGCTGGGGAGGCTCTAATGGGGTCCAGCTGTGTGCCCGGAGAGCCCACCCTCTCAGGATAACATTAACCAGGTAGACCCTGCCCTGCCTGGCTTCCTCTGGGCTTTATGGGTCCCCGTGGTCTGTTGCATTGATCTTGCATTTTCAGGTTTTATAGCAATTCTAAACATGTGAGGGTACATATTTGCGCTTTGATGTGTCCTTTGATAGAAGCCAGAGTGCTTTACCTGAGCCTGCCTTTAATAATGGGGGAAGGTGGGTCGCATGCCCTACAGCCCTATGCTCCCTGGGAGGCTGGTTTTATTGGGGTTGTTGATTGGCATACTTTAATCAGGGGTGTTTCTTGTTTTATTTTTGAACATAAAGTATATTAAGGATAGTTAAACATGTAGTCCTGCTGGTGTTTTGTTTTGTTTTGAACCACATTTTGTTCCATTGTGCCATTTGACAGAAAGGAGGGCAGAATGGAAACATATGGGGAGCAGAAATAGTAACACTTATGTCATAGAACTATATGGTGTTGGTGATTTTTTGTGTTTTTCCATGTTTTATACCCCTTTACACCCCTATTAAGAAGGCAGCTATTGTGCCTCCATTTCACAGAGAGGTAAGTTAAGGAATGTGGAATTGGGAGACGTGCTTGCCGGTTATGTGGATGGAACCTAACTTAGAATTCAGAGCTCTTATTACTAGATAGGAGACCAGTCCCAGGCAGTCATGTCATTTCTGCGAACTCTTTAAAGAGTAAAGGGACAGGAATTACCTTTTCAGAGTACAACTCAGTGCACATCAATGGAATTATAGAACTTTAGGATTAGAAGGGCCTGTAATGGGACCATCCTTTAAGCTGGAACTGCCTCTTCAGGTTTGCAGCGTGCATGACCTGGCTATGCTTAGACAGCTCTGCTGTTTATATTCCAAATCTATCAAACTAGTGAGAGAATGGGACACATCTTTATATACTTAGGTTTGACAGTACTTACCAGAAGTGGTCATATTATGGTTTTCTATCTTCCTTTGGTGGCTTTTCAGCTTTCCTTGGTACCAGCCATCCAAAAGAAATGAGCTCCCTTGTGTCCTCACTTTAATTTGGAAGCGGTTGGTTTGGAAGAGCCACCAAGGGCTCACTAAAACAGCTCCTTAGAAGTTGCTGTGACTTGGCAGATGGCACCTGAGGTTTGGGATTGGAAATATAGCCGTGGCGTGTTTATGATGCTGATGAGGATGGCAATGACTATTAGCTCCTTAATCCATATTTAATCATATCACCAGAATTGATGATTGTTCATTGAAGATTCACTTCATGAAGTACAAGCTAGGTGATTCCTTTTTGAAAATAACACTGTGGACCTAAGATACATGGACCTTATGTGTCTTAAAATAACCCACTTCTCTGTGCTTACTCTTAATTACCTTCTTATTTCTTTGAATTTAGTTATGGGAGTAAATCAGACTTTAAAGTCATTCGTGGCGGCAAACCCTAGCTATTCAATGAAATACAAATTTGGTACATTTGCATCCTATGCAAGCTTTGTATTTTTGACAGCTGTTTTTGTATTTAAGCAAGGAGATGAAATAAAAATTTCTAAACAGATATGCCATATTATATTCACCATATTGAGTATAGTGTTGATTGGTCATGGCCGATGTTTATCAGACTAAGCAAAGTGTGTCTGTATTAGTTGTCTCAAGAGGGTCTTTATTCTTAAACATTAATGAATTGCATAATAAGTCTTGGAACATGAAACATACCCAAGCACAATTTATAACTTTTCTAGGTTTTATTGATATTCCGACCATCCAGTGAGGACTGGAGTCATTCACATGATAGAAGGACACAGATACCATTTATTAATCTGCTGAATATTGATCACATTTAGCAGGTTGATGAATATTGGCAGTGAAATACTGTTCCTCTACAAAATAGTAGTAGCCATAGTAGTAGCAAAATTATACTCACGTGTCCATGCATGATTTATATGTATGCGTGTGTTTATATATATACATAGTATACATCTATATCTCTATATTTCCATTTTGCTATCTTTGTTGGGACTTATAAAGTAACTTTTAATTATTCTCCTTCCTCCATTCTCTACTTAGTGATCCTTTCTTTATGCCAGTCATAGTGGTAAACACTGGGAATATAAAGATTAATAAGTCACAGTACCTACCCTCAAAGCTGGAAGCAAATACTTATTATTCAGCATGATGAGTGTTACGAGAGATGGTATAGAAAATGCTCTGGTAGGCCGGGTGTGGTGGTTCATGCCTATAATCCCAGCAATTTGGGAGGCTGAGGTGGATGGATCACTTGAGGTCAGGAGTTTGAGACCAGCCTTGCTAACATGGTGAAACCTCATCTCTACTAAAAATACAAAAGCATTAGCTGGATATGGTGGTGGGCACCTGTAATCCCAGCTACTCGGGAGGCTGAGGCAGGAGAATCGCTTGGACCTGGGAGGCGGAAGTTGCACCGAGCCGAGATTGTGCCACTACACTCCAGCCTGGGTGACAGAACGAAACTCTCAATTAAACGAGAGTTTAAGTGAGAAGAAGTCTCAATTTAAAAAAAAGAAAAGAAAAAAAAGCAAAAAGAAAATGCTCTGATAGCCCAGAAAATGCCTACTGTGTTTCAGGAATGCAGTTCAGAAAGGTGTACTGGAGTGTCATTTGCAATCTAGCAGTAGTTTCATAGAATGTCTGTTTCAAGAGGACCCTTCTCTATAGATCTGTAGTTTTTATTAGTTATAATTTCTTCACACTTCTGTCAGAAATGTTTGCTGTTAATTCTGAACACTGATTTTCATGTGAATATTTTTTTTAAGTAGATACCTTTTTCATTTGGTTTCTTTCCTCCTGGCTTTTAAATATATATTTAAAATATTTTATCCATGTCTAATTTTTGCAACTTTCAAAAAAACTTTCTAAGCAGTCACCTCCTGACCCTCTTTTTCCCCCTTAGCTGTTTCCCCCCCTTCCAGGGCCACCTCCCCTCCTTCAGAGCCCCCGCATAATGCTATTCCTTTACCGTCCAGCCATCTGCCTGTTTTAGCCTCTTCTTCACTCTCTCTGTTTCTTCTATATAGATTTCCCCATATGTCTGCTTCTTCCTTTATCCACAAGTCCAGACACTCCTCCATAGCTTTCTTACCACCCCATCCTGGTGTCCCGTCTGTTCATAAATAACTCTTTCATCCGCTTTGAATCCCAACCCCCTACTCTTTCTAAAAAGAGTGTGCAAATAAACCTAAAGTGCACGGAGCCAAGATGCATAGCATAGTTTTGATTCAGAATAGACTTTCTCCTTCCCATCACCTGTTTTATTCCCCATTTTTTGTTGCTTGACTTGTTTGTAGAGATCCACAATTACCGTTCAATTTTTGTATGAAAGTGGATGCAAAGTTATTTAATATCTTCATGACAAAGTTTTTGCCTCTTACTGGCAGACTGTTTTGCCCTAATCAGTTACACAGTCTTGTGCAGCCTAGTGGTTGCTATTTTGGAGTAGTCAGGTTTGAACCTTTTGTTCTTTGGAAATTAACGTATTATCTCAGAAACAGCAGTCTCTGCTTGTGTGCTTGGCAACACAAAACTGCCTTAGGTCCTTTTCTAAGTCTGAGTTCTAGGACTTGTGCCACGAAAGGAGTGTTAACAGAATCACCTGCAGAAATGGCCACGGGGAGGGCTTTGTAATGTTCTAGATATTTAAAATGTTGGTGTCCTCGTCCTAGCATGGTGTGTTAGTGACAGGCTCCTTTCTCCCTGGTCAAGAGTAAACACTGGCAATTTACTTCCCTTTAGAAATGTGTTACTGTAGCCATCGTGGAGTTGCCAGTGTTTTTCCTTCCTAATGTCAGTGATAATTTTACTCACAGATTCCCTGCAGAGATTTTAGCTCAGCAGGAAGTAAATCTAGGTAAGATTGCCTTGAAAATTGATCTAAAGCAATAAATGCTAACTGTATCATTCCTTTGTATTTAAAAAAAATTGGAGGCACAACTAACTTGATTGTGACTGACGAGATCTAATAATCATGGCTAAGACCCCAGTCATTCATACATTCTCTCGTTCTCTCTCTCACTGCCTCTTTGCCTATAGAAAAATAAAAGTCGGAGATTGAAATGATTCACGCTATATTTTTTAAGGATGAAATACTGTAGTAGAAATGAAAGGTAGAACTGTTTACTCATGAGATGCTAAAAAAAATCTAAACTGTAGCTTTCCTAGAGTTTAGGAGTTAAATAGAGTTTGGTATCAAAATCAAAAGTATTTAAAGAATAAGGTGTTTTGTTTTGTTTTTGTTTTTTGAGACAGAGTCTCACTGTTGTCACCTGGGCTGAAGTGCAATGGCGTGATCTCAGCTCACTGCAACCTCTGCCTCCCGGGTTCTAGTAATTTTCCTGCCTCAGCCTCCCGAGTAGCTGAGATTACAGGCACCTGGCACCATGCCTGGCTAATTTTGTATTTTTAGTGGAGATGGGGGTTTCACCATGTTGGCCAGGCTGGTCTCGAACTACTGACCTCAGGTGGCCCACCTGCCTGGGCCTCCCAGAGTACTGGGATTACAGGCATGAGCCAGTGCGCCTGGCTGAGGTCTTTTTTCTGTTGTTGTGATATTTAAGAATGAGATTTTACTGAAGCAAGGACATCAGAATGAAAAGAAATGTAAAAAATGGGAAAGACACTGAAAATGACAACAACCTATATTACTCATTCAGATTCTTTTTGGAATTTCAAATAGTCAATAATGAAGAGACATAAATTCTTTGGAGAAGCGTACCTTAGGGTCAGTTTTCCTTTAATGACACTGGTGCTGTTGTCACTTATATGTAGTATTTTTGCTGTTGTCCAATTTCTGTGGATTCTGAACATTAGATATACACAGATCCAAGTCTGTGGCTTCAATATATTTTTGCTTTTACATCTTGTCAAAAATGTACTCTTAGAATATTCTATCTTAGACTTGAGAAGATTTTAGAAATCACCAATAATGTAAGAACTGTTATTGGTTATGAATGAACAAAGGTTCAATTAAAGAGTATTTCCAGATAAGGCTGTACACGCCCACAGTATATTATAGAGACCTCTGGGTTATGCACTGGATATTGGTGGATCAGATTATGGTGATGTTTCTGAACGTGTGAAGGGTGAAGTTCTAAACTTCATTTTTATTAAATGAAGTCGATTTTCTTACCCCTACCAAATTACTTACCAAACATTAGATACCTAAGATCTCAATCATCATCCTCTAAATTATTTGTTCTTTAAATATCCAGAGAATATCATGCAGCTTCCAGATCATGGAGAAACCAGTTCTGTGCTCTTGAAGTTGCAGTGGTAGGAGAAATATCAGTCTTATATGACAGATTTTTCAACTTTAACCCTTTTGCTCTCTGCTAATTAGAATCATATGGTCATACACTTTTGGTTTTTTTGTGTGTAACAAATTTTTTCTAAAGATTCAGCAAAAGAATTTCAAGGTTACATTCAGGTAGGTACAAATATCTTAGCTCTGGCTTCTTTTTCTCCCAAATTGGCTGTGGACTGTAGGAGCTTAATTAGTTCAGGCTCAGTGCAGTTGCTTTGCTCCTAGGGTGTGTCTACACTTAACATTTTTTTTTATAACAGAAAATACATTTTTGACCGCTTTTCATGACTCCTTCCTATTGTTGTTTACCAGTTTTAATTTTATCTTGGCAATTGAAAATCTTGGGGAAGGCCAATCTGAAAAAAATTCTTGGATTTTCAAGTTAGATATACACTGGTTTCCTAAAAAGAACTCTCTTTTGCAATAACTTTGATATCTCATTCATTCAGCCTGTATTTATTGAGTGCTTATCATGCACGTTGGTGTTATGTTTTTTTAATTGCTGGTACCTGGAATATTTAGAGAAAAAATAATACCTCATGCATTTTGTCTCTGTGTGTTTGACATATCACCTCGTTGAATCTGCACCAGGTAAATGATGAATTCCAATGATCTATGGTAGTTACAAGGCCTTAGAAGAACCAGGGATGTGAAGTTTTGGTCTGCTTCCTCAGTATTTCCTATTCATTGAGGAACGCATTTGTATTCATATAAACAATTCCTTACTATTTTTCTTTCTGGAGAGAAAACAGTAATGGGTGGATTTTATCACAGAGACTCTTCCAGATAGCTGTTAGAGTCCTTCGCTCTGCTCACCTGATTTAGATGAACCTCTCTTTGACCCACCACGATGGTGGTAAGTCTGCCATTGCAGTTTTGTAGACATGCATGTGAAGGCAGTGTTTGTTATGGGGTCAGTGTCGCCCTAAGGATGCAGGGTAGAGTGAGGGGACCTTTGTAGTGCGCTTTGCAGCCTCCTTGGCAGAGGGAAGCACAGATGCATGAGGTCAGTTACTTTTTCACCTATCTCCTCCTTTATTGTTTAGAGGAACACTTGTCTAAGTGGTGCACAATTTTGCCTTGCCTGCGCTTCTAGAGTGAAAAATACCTGTTGAGACTCCCTGGGATAGGTTGGTTCTAACATCTTGGTGGATTGAACCTGGAGCAGGAGTTTTGACTTAGAGTTCATGGAGAGAGGTGTCCGTAAATGTATATATACCCCTTTATGTTTGGGAGAAAGCACCTCTGGAGCTTATCTGGGTAGCAAGAGGATTTTGTGACCCAGCAAAGGTTAAGGCAAACTGCCTGGAAAAATCAATTAGGATCCAGTTGAGTGTTAGATCTGGCCATAGACTTTGCCTGGTGTTGGTAAATAATCTGAAAGCCTTAAAGCATCTCAGAGTAATGAAAGGGGCCCAGGGGCAGTGCCTTTTCTCAGGATTGCTGCAAGGATTCTGGATTAAAAATCCCTCTGCTGGCCGGGCGCAGTGGCTCACGCCTGTAATTCCAGCACTCTGGGAGGCCGAGACGGGCGGATCACAAGGTCAGGAGATCGAGACCATTGAGACCATCCTGGCTAACACGGTGAAACCTCGTCTCTATTAAAAAAATACAAAAAACTAGCTGGGTGAGGTGGCGGGCGCCTGTAGCCCCAGCTACTCGGGAGGCTGAGGCAGGAGAATGGCGTAAAACCCGGGAGGCGGAGCTTGCAGTGAGCTGAGATCC
>NW_016814421.1:851164-853014 GCF_001698545.2 Rhinopithecus bieti | reverse complement strand
AAAAAAAAAAAAAAAAAAAAAAATCCCTCTGCTGTCTGTGGAACAGAACATTTCCTGGGAGCAATCCTTGAGCCTTCCATAGACAAAGAATTTCCCGAAACTAATCTGGCCCCATATGGTGTCAGAGGTAAAATAAGTGCCAAGCACGAGAAGCCAGAGTGGAAACCTTTACTGAAGTAACGTCTGCTAGATCGCTTGTTAGATAGGCAAGTGTGATGTGTGCGGTAAAGTACATTTTTTTGTTTTTGTTTCCTGAAGTGGGACACATTTCTGTCCCCTTTGTGGTTCTGTAAATATATTATTGAGTCCAGTGGAACTTCAAAGATGGCACATAGCTACTGATGACACACACAAATATTGTAAGTTGATAAGGATGCCTGTAATGTTACAGACGGCTACCTGATGCCTGATGTCAATGCTGATATCTGTAAAGCACACAATCACTGAGAATAGAGACTGGCAGCTCAAGGGTGTTGATGGTAATTTTATTGTATGTTCAAGAAAGTGTGTTTCCTGAGAATTATTACCAGTAATAATGAGTATCACCTTATTTTCTTTTGCCTCATTTCTCTTTCTTCCTCCATGAAACTGAGGTAAGTCTCATTATAGAGAGAAGCTCACATGGATATCCAGCACCTAGGTTCCAGCTGAGGGCAAGGTGGAAATGAATTGAGTTATTCCATTTCTGTGTAAATCGGCGTCATTTGCTACTTGTGCAAGTTTTGGGCCAGAGGTGTGGAAATTGGGCTCACTGTTAATCTAACTAGTGATAGCCTTTTTAATTGTGTATTTTAATAGGAAGGTAGCACAGTTGAGGGACCTCTTTTGCCTCTTGTGCCAAAGACAGCTGAGTTTGAAACTCATTTTTTTAATGAATTATTTAACTTTACTGTGTCCCATTTTCAAATCTATAAAATGAGGTTAATTGTATGTATTTTGTAGGATTGTACTGGAGACGATGATAGTACATTTCATATTTCTACCACAAATAAGGCCCTTGAATTTACTTTTCTCTACTACTAAGCAACAAAATGACATTGAGGAAACAGGAGTCTCTCTACCTGGTCTTTGATTTAGAATGTGATATTTCTTTATTATGGGTAGAAGAGTATTTTTCTTTATAGAGAGTCGTTGACCTTCAGGAAAAAAGAAATCAATCAAAGGTTACATGGAATGAAGAAGCAATATCATCTAATTGAGATTGGATTTAAAATGTAAACTCATTTGATTTAGAATTGATTGGAGCATGTGAAAAAAAAAAAAACAGGAGACATTTAAAACTGTACCTAAATCTGATATAATAGTTGAGAAAGCTAGCTTTATAGGAAATCAAAGGGGGCTGATGAGAGTAAGAGAGGAGAGAGAGGGGAAAGGGGATATGGTGGGTATCTAGAGGAAAGACATACACCTGCCTAAAAGTAGGAAGCCAGAGATAGAGGAAGACCTAGGATGGGCTTGGAAAACTTCTGAAGCCTTAATGAACTGATCTTGTCACACACAGCTGTTCATTTGAGTTGTGGGCCTCAGAGTATTATTCCTTTTTATCACTGGCTTTTGAAATGCTAATTAGATAATTGACCATTGTTCCCAGTTCTTTGGTTACTTTTTATTCTTAAACTTCTAGAGACTAGTCCTTGAATGGGATACTCAGAGCAGCACACCAGATGGGAAATTATTCTCTGGCCTTTAGTTGCCAAATGACCACCACGGTAGTGCTTGGGATGTGTAAAATCCAGCTGAGTGGCAGAACTAGCCTAAGGGGTGGTTAGCATACTTCTTGGGATAGTCCTTCATCAATAGATTTTTATTTTGTAATGATGAAGGGGCCTGCCATTATATATATATATATA